>NC_056728.1:989219087-989519087 GCF_019279795.1 Protopterus annectens
TGGTATTTGCTATGCTACATAATATGATCCTGCGAAAACAGCTGCAGCAGGACCAGCATAAGGCCGGGCCAAACAGCCCCCACCATTGCCAAGGCCATCACAGGCAGAGCGTGACTCGGAGGAGGAACAACCTGGGCCTGCCCCAGTAGGCCGAAGGAGGTGTGCCCAGCATGCCCTGGCCTTGGCAAAGAGGCAACACATAGCACATACACTGGCTCAGTAGGAACCCTGGGAATGATACCCCTCTCTGACTCACTCATATAGTAACAGGGATGCCTAACATGACATAACCTGCTCTCAAACATATACAGGGAGTGTAGTATGTGCATCCAACAGAGGCAGCCCTGCAGCACCACCCGAGGCATGATTGCCATGTGTTAAGCAATGTAACACCATCTAGCATATGCAAACATGAAGACCCAACCTAACATCTCACCCTCACCAAGCATGATGCCACACTATGAAGGCAACAAGATCAAGTACAATAATTGGCTAAGGTATTGCTGTTAGCAAGGGGGAGCACATGGATGACAGCCTGGGCTGACATGCCGAGCAAGACATGATGCCCCACCTGCTAGGGATGGCACGCACCCAGCACACCTGGCTGTGTAGATACTGGCAAAGGCTGCTGTTAGCCCCACTGTGCCTGGAATAGGTAAGTCTGGAAACACAAACCCACCAACATAGGTAGCACAAGGGATAATAACCTGGACGTAATGTTACCCAATGCCAGAAGTCTAACCTGCAAGGTGCATGCAGACCAAACCCACCACAGCATGGAGAATGGTAATATGTGTTCTGTAACAGAAACCTGGGCAAGGCCCAGAAGAGCACCCTAATACTACCAGGGTATGCCTCATACCATGCTCTACAGCTCCAAAACATGGAACAAATGACAATAGGAGTGTGGCTACCAGTAATTATCAAGAATAACCACACCCCCAGGTTGGTACCACAGCAAGAAGCAGCATGGACTATCCACGGGCGAGTAACACTGTCTCAAACTGTGTACCTGTTTGAAGCCTGCTACAGACCCCACACACAAACCCAGGTATGCCAGCCAGCCTTCCTGAAGACACTTCAGAGTATGAATGTCCCATCAAATACCAAACAAGGCACACAGAAAGTATGACATAGGTGGCAATCCATTATGTATGGAAGAAGTAGTCATGGACCTAGGGACACAAGTGGACGGTAACCTGTCATGTGACACACACATTGCCAAGGTGGCCAGGAAGACCTGCTATATTGCCAACCTTAATATGAAAGGATGCACATGTAGAGCTGCAGAGGTCACTGTGCCCCCATACCCTTCCCTTATCAGGCCCATACGTGACAACTATGCCCCAGTTTGCATGTACCTTACCTTACACATGCAGCAGTCAGAAAGACCCCAAATGTACCCCACCAACAGGATAAAGGGTCCAAACATTGGACATCTGCAGCCTGACTGAAGAAACCACAGCCCAATTCAGAAGCATACTGCACAGTCAGAGGTGATGTATGCCTGATGTACAAGGCCATGCCCAATCCAGAATGAATGAACAAGCTCCACTGCAGAAACCCCAAATCCAGCAGACACACCACAGTGAGATATCTGAACATCTACACATAGATTAATAGGATGTGCTGGAGGGACAGATCCATAACCCAGAGGCTCAGGACACTCTGGAACAGAATCCCAGTCCATGATAGGCTGAGCTCCACAAACAAACTCAACAAGAGAAATCTGTTGAAGTGCATGGGAGATAGCAGGTGTACACTGGGGGCCATCCCAGTGTCACATCTAGGAAAGTAAACCCTACGTGGGCAATAATATGCACATTGCAAGGGGTGTTGAGACCCACACACAGTCTGTCTGTGCTCAAACAAGGCCAGGGCAGATAGGTTCATAGGTTTATACTAGGCTATGATGATACAAATTGTGCAGGACACAAAGGATTATTACACAGCTGTCCTACCTGATGGTAGGAACCCTGGTGATAATCCACAGATATGCTCTGCAGAACTCTAATATCACAAACAATACACCAAACCCACACACATTGCCAACATCCTACCTAACAGATTCTTTGCAAACTCCCCACCAGCACCTAACTGCCAAATATCTATCCCAGAAGAGTGCTGGCCCTCCGACATTGCAGATGCTGAGGTAACAGCCAGCATCCACAAAGCACAGCACACAGCATCAATGGTACCAGATGGTGTCCTGGGTTGTGTCCAACAAGTACTGTAAGAAGAATGGAACAGCAAATAGCATTACTGTGCACTATCAGTCCTACCACAGGATATGTACCCAAAGAGTGGTGTACAGCAACAGTGGTCCCACACCACAAAGGGGGTGCCTGAATGGATACCGCAAACTATCACCCCTCAACCCCGAATATCTAGGTTGGCAAAGTAATGGAGAGGATGATCATGGATCCCATGAATAACGAGATTGGGTACCTACAGACATTGGACCCTACCCACTGTGGCTGTCATAGGGCAGATCCTGACCCGTACACATGTCTGACTTATGTGAAACATGCACCAAGCCCAGTGATGTGGGGAATGTTGATCACACAGCCTATCTGGACCTTGCCAAACCCGTCCATACAATACCCTAGTTGGCGGTACAGATAAGCTCACCAGCCTAACTATAAACCCCTATGCAAGTAGATGGGTTGCAAACCAGCTCAAGGACAGAACTGACCTGGCAGACATGCTGTAGCCATGGCAGACTGCAAACCAGGTACAACTGGCATCCCACAAGGCATGGTCCTGGGATCCCTCTTGTATGCTATATATGTCACATAGGTACAGGCCAACATGGAAGGACTCTGTCTGAACAGGTTTGCAGAGGACGGCAAACTGGCCACCATATCGGACCCTCCAGCTGACACAAGCAACCTACAAAAGGCACACATAGAAACACACAAGTGGTGCCACAGCCATGTCAACAAGCTAAATGCAGAATAAGGTATAGTCAACCCCTGTAGAAACACAGTACATGGCCAGAAATTACCACATAGGTGTTAACCCAGTAAGTTCATCAGGAGCAATAAGAGACCTGGGGACACAAGGTGATAGATATCCTGCATGTGACAACCATGTGTCTGTAGTGGTTACAGAAACATACCATATACCCACCTAATCATGAAGGTAAGCACAGCTTGGTTAGGGTAGGTCAATGTGCCTCTCCAGTCATCAATCAGCAGCCTCACAATTGTATACAATGGCCCTTCAGGGATGTACCGTAGCAGACACCTGCAGCAACTGGAATGACCACACAAATACCCCACCAGATGGATCACAGAGCTGTAACAGATGCCATGTGTCGCCTGAGTAAAGTGACTGCAGCTCCACACAGTGCCAGAGGTGAACTGTGCCTGATGTATAGTGCCATGACCAACCTGGTATCAATGGACATTTGGCACCATGTAAACACTGAATGCTGGTGACCTATGCAGCTGACAGGCCTGAACCCCAGCACAGACATAAACAGGACATGCTGTACTGATTGGTCCACAACCCAGAAGCTCACTCCACTCATGACAAAACTCCCACTACAGGATATCCAGGGAGTCCCTCAGTGACTGTCATCCAGAGGAATCATGATGACTGGATGGGAGATGGCAGGTGTACCCTGGATATCACCTGTATGTCATGGGTAAACAGAGGCACAGCACACTAACCATGACATATGTCATGACAAACACCAGTAAATGTGTGTTGAAGGACAAACACTCTCTGACTAGCATTACAAATGGACTAGGGCACATGGCCATTGTTTGTCACTGTCCACACAAGTTGTGGAATACATTAACAATGTCGGCCAATCATGTACTAAGCTGTCCATATCTGAACATAATGCAACATGGTCATATCTGCACAACTGTCCCTCAACCAGTCTAGTGTGCTCACTATAAACATTACAAGCAGTGATAGGACTGAAACCAATTATACTGTCCACCACAGTGAAAGTTTTGCACCAGTACACTATACAACAATACAACTGTTTGGTCAGCAGGAAAGGATGATGGCAACTGTATGCAAACTATCCCATGGCAACCCTGCAGGCACAGCATAATGCCCGTTAGGTACAGACACACAGCAGTTGGGCAGTAAGAACACAACCTGATGTCCAACACTCAACTGTACAGGTGATATATAGATGGTGTCCACACACAAACAGAAATGTGGTGGTCCACAGATCCAAACATAAGGAAAGGTCACACTGGGCATGCTTGCACACTTAGATACATGAGATGTGGCAGTCAAGAAACCATACAAACTGTGAACTGGGCATGCTCACACACTTAGGCCATGTCACAGTTCAGCAGTTGCACACACATATCTGGCATTTCTATGTGTTAACAGAGGAACCTCCCACAATACAGACATCTGCCCAGTGCACACAGTGAAGTTACAACAGAGACATAAGTAAAGTACTGGATCCCACTCATATGCAAACATCTCCCACAGTACACATGTTGTTTATAGAGATAGGGAAGGCTATGGCAATAAAGACCCACAAACAGTATATGAGCAACAGATACGTGCATCTGACAGGTAAACATATGGCCGTAGAGTGCAATACCTGACTGTTGTCCCTAGGGAATACAGAAGGCTATCCACAGTGTATTTGGCATCTGCCTCCACAGTACAGTAGGCCACTGTGCCTGTGCAAAGTTAATGCATAGATATGCTCTCCCCCTTACTGATGGATAGTAACAGATGTACATACCTCTTCATCCATAATGATGTCAACACGCTATACATATGTCAGGAGCAGAAATTATACCCAGTAATGTGAATAGAGCGCTCCACTACTGCGTCTCTAACAAGTGTCATAACATAGGTAGGGGTTTGAATCCTGCAAGTGCCCAGTGTGTGTGTGACTGTGTATGGGGGAGTAGTGTGTGCAATTCCATGTGTATGAGAAATGTCCCTTTTGGCAACTATTACTACACAAAACATGCTGCATATTCCACTGTCTAAACACTGATGATGTCAGCACTCTATAAGTACAGCAGGAGAAAGCAATCCCCTCAGTAATGCAAATAGCATGCTCTGCTAATGTGACTCTCACAAGTGATCTAACATAGTTAGGTAGGGGGTTTGTATCCTACACATGCCATGTGTAATTTTGTCACACAGTTTGTCCATGTGTGTGGGGTGTTGTTCCCAGTATTGCATGACATACATTATATCGGTAATGTCAATGCACACATGATGCATGTGTGTGCCACCTACACATATGTACCTGTGAACTGCAAGAGTTCCCATGTCCAAAACCTGCCTCATGTGAATACATGGAATATGCATCAGACAAATGTATGATTGGAGTGTTCTGTGCAGGGGCTGCATGTGGTATGTGACTATACAGTGTGGGTTGTAGATGGTGTCATCCCACCAGTGAGGGATACATGATTGGTCTGGAGCATATAGTCCACATGTTGGTGATGAACAGGTGCAGCATGTTGTCACCACTTGTGGGAGTGGTAACAAGTTCTTCCATAGCAATGCAGGGAATGAATGATAAGACACCTTCAGATAGGGTCTTGCAGCTAGAATAATGCTCACACTGTATGTTTGGGTAGTTGCAGTACAACCATATAATGGTGTGTGTAGAGACCGTCATATTCCCAGTGTTGTCAGGAAGGCCAAGTGGGTTTCCTGGGTATGGGATTGTGGTGTGTGCCAGGCTATGAACCTGAAGGCAGTCTAACCCACTGTGTGTTGCACATGGAGAGGCTCTGATGCTTTGTGCAGTGCCACCAACCTGGGGGTGTGTGTATCTGAGGTGCCTTTGGATACATCCCCCCTGTTCTGTTTTGGTGCATGTGTAGGTGATGACAAGCATGGTATCAGGAATGACCTGGCACTGATGGTGTGCACCTGGGAGCCTTGTACCAGGAATCTGTTACTGCATGGATATTGCTGTACCCCATGCTAAGGACAGTTTCCACTGCAAGCATCTTGAGGTTTACACTGCTGCTGTTAAGTAGCATTGCTATTAGTGTCTCATCCCATGTGATACCTGTATAGGTGGCTATGTAATGTCAGCCTTGCATACAAAGGCAGTATGTGTGTAGCAACAGCCTCTGCCAATATACAATGGCCCATGGGTGACAGGTGCAAGCTGTCCCAAGCAAAGCAATGTGGCATGTCCAGCATGTAATCCCACACTGACAGGCATTGGATCCCCTTTGGATGTCACTGAAAGATACGTTAAGTGCAGAAACCGATGATCCTGTCTACATATTGTGGCAGCATTCATGGTGAGGGTGAGATGCTACCCAAAGCCAGGGTCATACCAGCCTGTGCCACAACCTCAGAAAGCCCCTCCATGTCCCCTAACATGTAGTCCAGGGAGGTGCGTCAGAGGTCATACACACTGGCACAGACAATGACTGAGTCATACTGCTACATGCCTTGGAGTGACTGCTTTACTTGTGTTATGTGGTGGATCATAGTGCCCGATGGGCAGCTCAGCGTGACAGTCACCTTGTTCAGCCTGGGAGCAGGACCACCGTGTACGTGTCAATAGAGGTACCTCATACAACCGTAGCAGGTGTGTTGTCTAGCCATATGGCCTGACACTGTTTGGCACATAGGCTTTGTGAGCTATGTGTTGCATGTGCTCTGCTCTGGCGTAATGTTTGCTTGTGTGTCTGCTTTGCAGGTGTCAGCTGCTCAGGCAGGATGCTATTCTGAGAGCCCAATAATGTACCTGTGTGTGTCTGTGTTTGGATTGTGGTCGTGGCAGGTCTATGGGAGACTAGTATTGTATTCACTGTAGTATCCCACTCCACCTGACAGGGAATGCCAGTGCTGTGTAAACAGTGCTTAGCCCCCAGTTTGGCTATGTGGTTGCATCTCTCACGTGTTGTACATGTATGGGAAGAGGAGAGGGTTGTCTGTGTACATGAGGCAGCTGTAACATTGCCACATGACTCACAGATTCACCAACTGGACCTGAGAGTAGATAGACAGGTGACCTTTGCACATGCTACCATGGCATTGTGACTCCCATACTAAGTAACGACACATAGGGCCAATTGGGAACAAGGTACTTAAGGTGATTATGTGAGGGTGTAGTGCTCCTGAATTGTTAGTGCTGGCATATATGAATGCTGTCTTGAGCAAATGTGAGGTAAGTCATATGCAATGTGTTACAGGCAAGCTACATGCAAACAGGACAAACAGTGATGTTCTGTCAAGTGACGCATGGACATCAGTACAGTAAGCAACACAGATGTCACTAGGGATCCACAGAGGCACTGTATATCTGCACTGCAGGTGGAATCAGTGTTTCAGGAACATAACAGGCAAACATGCATACAAAGCTACAGTCAGCAGGCCTGTATGTAGACTATGCTACAACAAACAAGGTGTACGACTTCCAGTATGTAACAGTGCATATATGCAGGCACTCTAAGCCAGTACCCAGACATTCCCAGGTCAGACAGGCTGGGTCCAGCCGCAACCCCTACAAGTGTATAGACCACGTACCTTCGTAATGTTGAATAACTGGCCTGATACCCAAGTGCTCATACCTGTAATAATACACATGTAAAATAACAGACACTGAGCCCTCAGTCAGCAGTTCCAGACGTAGTATGATGTATGCTACCTGTCCTGGCACCACAGTATCCTTGACATGAATGGACACTCTCCCTCCTGTCATAGTTAGTTCTGTGTTTTGGTGCTGTTATGCATGGTATGAGGTGTGACCTTGTAGTGCTAGTGTGCTCTTGTGAGCCCTGAACCTGTTGTGTAGTACTGCACAGATATCAACATCCTGAACCATCTGCATTGCAGAGTCGTGCGTGGACAGCATGCAACTCGCAGTTGACATGGCCATCATTGAGTATCAATATGTACATTGTTTTATCCCCTGTGCTACCTATGTAGGTGGCCATCCCTTCACAGCCACACCACCAGTATGCAAAGATGTGCAGACAGAACACTGTGGTAATTAGTATGGGTGTACAAAACAATACAATGACATTCATACTGTAACTGCATCAGGCATGCTGGTATATACCCACAATGCTATAATTACACTGTACTGTTGTCAACATCATACTATTACAATACATCTATGTAGTCACCCTGTGCATCAGCACCATGTTAACCTGTTCCTGCACCGATGTTACAGATTGCAGGAGGTGGAACAGTTTCATCATATGCACAGGGTGTGTACCTGGTATGCCTGAGTCTGCCACTGATACAACCAATTGACATGTCTGTGTGTGTGTGTTGGTGATGGACAGCAGTACAAGATGGGGCAATGTTGATGCAGTGTGTGCATGTATGCGGTAGCCTTAGGTGTTATCACTTTGCATGTGTGTATGAATGCACACAGTCCCACCTCATGGCTGCCATATACAGGTGTTTGTGGACAACCACAGACTGTACCTGCCAGGACATACAGATCACTGTCTGTGGCCACTGACACGGTACCTGTGCCTGGCAGGGGTGCTATCAGGTACCAAGCCAGACTGGGTACTGCCATCAGAAGCAGGTGTTCGTTGACTGGAGACAGGTCCCTGTTGGGACTGTACAGCGCCATGTGCACATGGTCTTCTGGGGCGGTCCGATGACAGCACAGACCCAGCATTGCTGGGGCTGCTGCTGGCACTATGTGAGCAGCCACGGCCCTGTCATCTGCGATGGCTGCCAGCTGCTGCTGTTGCTGGCATACAGCCACGTCAATGCCTCAACCATCCACCATTGCCCTGGCTCATGGACATATAGTTGTGGAACAGATCTAATGTGTCCCCCCAACGTCTGTCAATGACCTCGGTGAAGTTGCGGATGGCAGCCGCAACATCACTCATACTGTCACTTATGGCTGTGCGACATGCTTTCAGCTCCCTCAGACCCTGTCTGGTGTACCATTCCATATGTGACTGTGCCTGCATTACAGCCTGAAACATAGCTGGGGTTGAAAGACCTCTGTGGGCATGTCTGACAGGGGTGGTACGCCCATGGATGCTCCCACGAGAACCCATGGACGTCTGCCTGTGTGGTACCATGTCAGGGCCCTGGCCATGGCTGCAGTGTGGGGATGCATGTGCCACCGGTACCACATTACCCTGGTCAATGCCCACTGTATCCTGTCCATCACCTAGGGACATTGGTGACAAAGGATGTATTGGCAGGATGACTGTGCGCATTGATGGGGTTGACAGCTGTGTAGTGTCAATTGGCTGACCAATGATGGACCCTGGCACACCTACCTGTGCCATTACACAGGTATCATCATCACTATCCACAGCAGCTGATTCAGGTTCCCTGCTGCATGACACCAGAGCAGCACCAGAACCTGAGGGAGTAAGACAGGAAACACAGTTTACAATGTGTACACAATGCCACTACTGATGCACACATGGGCACATGCACACATGCACACACCTCAGTATATGAGATATCAACTCACAGACACAAACACACCTGCAATCAAACACATAGCACTACTGCTTCAGCCTATTATTACTATTAGTATACAGAGTAGTGAAGGTAATGGTATTACACACTCACCAGCATGGATAGGCTGCCTTGCTGTTACACCAGAGGGACCTGTGGAAAAGAGACATTTATCGTCAGTGGGCACAACTGTGCCATTGATACTGTGGGCATGATACAGTTCAGTAGTGCAACAGTTAGCTTCCACAGGTGTACTGCAGATAATGAGGTTATCACTAATGCACAATAATTACCAAGATAACAGCTACTAATCGAGGACACACCCCACACATGCATAACCTAACAGTGTACAGAATGGTCACTATACACATGGCATGTTACCTGCACGCTCTGTGTCCTGCTGCTGTGTGGCTCCAGCCTCCATCATTACACATGTATGCTGTTGTTGTTGCTGCTGTGCTGGAGCCACAACACTCAGGAGTAGTCCCTCCAGTCTGGTGAGGGGGGGATGTCTAGCCACCCCACCACCTGTGGCAAGCTGCTGCCTGTGGATATCCAATGCACGCTGATGGACATTTCTAATTAAATCAATGCAGTGATGGCGTACCTGCTCATATGTCCGGTTATGTGTGCCTATGTCATTTAGCCAATGGACCAGGTCTTGCCACAGTGGAGCCCTCTCCTGCTGGTTCTGGCTGGTGCGGGAAAAGAGTACAGTGAAATCCCGCACCAGGCTCTGGTGTATCTCCTCCTCCTCTGCAGCAGAGTAGACTGGGTTCTGCTGGTGAACCATGGCCCTGAAAAGGAGAAGAGAAATATGTCAGCAATATCTGTCAGCAGACTATAGCACACATAATACACATTATACTTGACTGCAGTGATATAACTTAGGCACCATATATAGCATCTGTCTGTCTATTGGGGGATACACATGTGCATGACCAGATATCAGTGCTCATCCGACAACTGTGCAACAGTACCTGGCACACTCCATACAACAGACTAGTATACTGCAGCAGTCAACGCACTGTTTCAGGTACAATACACAACCTCACACTGGGGGTTTTGAATCAAGGTACTGTATGGGGAACATTATCAGCCCATGCACTGCACTCAATGCACATTACATATTTCATTGGTAATGCACACTACTCTTACTTGCCATAACCCTACCTACACCACAGTGACATACAGGGTAACACAGCACAATATATGGCAATGTAGTATGTGTTGATCGCAATACCCCACACACCTGTCTCTGGCCTCACACCAAGGACACACACTACCATGACAGACAGACAGTCATGGTGAGCAATCACACCAGTACACATGTACCCCAGTCACTAGCACACTCATTCCACCTCACATATTCCGTTTGCAATGTGTTAATGGGTGTGCATTGTGTCCTAGGTAGGTAGTGTGCTGTTGGCCCTGGGCCTACAGCAGCATACTGTTATGCTACCCTGCCCCTTGTGACACATGTGTTATGATCGTACCTGCTCCTTACAAACAGTTAAACAGGGTGACTCATATGGCATATTACCTATCAGCATAACATTCAGCAGGGGTATGTCTGACATCTACTCATGGGGAGCCTTGCTTCCTAATTCTGTGTGGTCTACTACAGGGTATGTCATATCTGTGGGTAGGGTCCCATACCTCCACCATGTGCTCTATACTGCAGTGACAGGGGCGACAGACATAGGTAATTTGTGTTGTGGATGTCGGAGGTGTTACCATGGTTGGGAGACAACTGTCATGGGTGTGACCGAACTATGTATATCCAGCATTGGTAACCTCTATGTAGGTAGTCTGTGTGCGCTCTGTGGTGTTTGAGTGCATTGACACAGTTACTTGCATATGTCTGTGTCCTTCACCATATCTGTAACTGTCATGGGAGGTACATACCATGTAGGACATTGTGGGGTGTGGAGGGGTACAGTGACCTACATGTCCATACCTGACACACCATGTCCGCTGACACATTCCATGTACAGGTATTACAGGACTAGTGTGCCACTGTGTATATCGATGTGGAGCCTATTGTACACTTGTTGACCCTGTTCCCCCCTGACACATGCAGTGGTGGGCAGGCATGTACATATGTGGTGGTTACTGGTGTCAGTGTTTTTGAATGGGGTATGGTACTCCAGTATCCATACTGGTGTTCACTCCATGCCTGTGACACCAGGCACCTGTAGCAAGACATCTGCACACATGTGCCTCACACAGTCTATATATGTATATATATATGTATATATATGTATTGATATATTTATATCTGTACATGGATATATATCTGTTTGTATATATGTATATATAATATGTATATATAGATGTAGATATATACATATAGATGTGGGGAGAGAGTGAGAGAGAGACACAGGGTGAGTGTGAGTGTGAGGGGGTGGGACAGAGAGTGAGAGATAGTCATATACAGACATATCTGTTGTCAGTCAGATCTATCTGTATATGTGTTAGTCTCTACAGATATCTATATATGTATGTGTGTATTACATATATCTGTATGTACATATTCTACCAATCTTGATGTCTGTGCAGTAAGTGAGAACCTGGTTCAAGGCTCCTGAGAGCACACCAGTGGTACCAGGCTATACCCCGTATCATGCATTTTGGCCCCAGGACTCGGGACAAAACGAAAAGGGGGGGGGTGTCCATATTCATGGAGGACACACACACCTCCAGGTTAGTGGCAACACATGAAGCATCACAGACCATCCAGGTGCAGATAACCGTAGGCAAACCTGCTATACAACTGGTAGCATGTTACAGACCACCCTCCCAATCTCAGGGACCACAGTCGGCCTTCCTGTAGACATTGGAGGATATGAATGCCCCACCACACACCATCATATTGGGATAGTGCGACTACCCTAACATACACTGGGTGCATTATTCTACCCCAAACACCCTAGCCCAAAGGTTCCCGGAATTCACTATGTCAAATGCAATGGAACAGCTAGTCACCTCTCCCACAACAGGAGATAAAACACTAGACCTGATCATCACAAACATGGGGACAATGTGCTACACACTGGAAGTATACCCCTCACTAGTCACATCTGACCACAGACTAATCGCCCTGGATATACATATCCCACCTCCCCCACAACACAACAGACTACAGTGGGAAACCTCTCACATGCCGACTTTACACGTCTTATAACTGAGTTGGTATCCTTAATGCCCACTGGGCCAGTGTAATCCACTTCCCACAATGCAGACACCCTCACATATGCTTCTACAGACATCTCCAAGAATACATGGATCATGCAATCACAAATGGAACCATGACCCTCTCCACCAAGGGCAGGCATCCTGTCTGGTGGACCCCAGCATTGAACAAATTGTATAACAACAGATGGTAGCTACTGCACGGCAGAGCATACTTCCATAGAGCTACGGCATCTCTCATCAGCAGTAGTAGAAAGATAAGTTTTATCGTACAAACATGCAAGGCCAACAATGACAGGGACATCGCTATGGTCACTACAGATAACCACAAGGCCTTCCTCTGCTATGTTACACACCTGGGTGGGAACCTTCAGTTGTGTTCACAGTTAGTTCACAGTGACATACACTACATTGAACACACAGATAATGCCAACAGTCTGGTAGACAGGTTCAGTGCAGGTTTCTCCACTCCCTCACCCACACATGTGGAATTACTTATCCCAGCTGACTGTAACCTCACTGTCATCTCAGATGTCCAGCTGGGAACCACCTTCAGCAGAGCTGTAAACACAGCATCAATGGGACCCAACGGTATTGCAGGTTGCATGCTACGTGGACTGCAAGAGGAGCTACACATGCACATTATATGCTATTCAGCCATAGCCTTACTACAGCATATGTACCTGGGCACTGGCATACAGCAACAGTAGTCCCACTCCACACAGGAGGCACCTCTACAGACCCTGGTAACTACCGCCCCATAAGCTTAACCAGCCTGGTCTGCAACACTATGGAAAGGATCATTATAGTACCCATACACAGAGACATTGGGGACTTAGACACTTGATCCCACCCGGTTTGGCTTTGTAGAGGGCAGATCCTGCCTTAAGAACCTGGTTGACCTTTTCAAATCAGTCACTATAGCCATTGCTGAGGGCATAGCGGTCCATACGGCCTACCTGGACTTGCCTACAGCATTCGACACAATACCGCACTCTGCCATCATAGACATGATCAACAGCTGACATGTAAATCCATATGTCACATGAAACCCTATAGTCAACCTCACTGGTGCCATGTCAGACTCAGAGCCAGTCACATGTGGTGTCCCACAGGGCTCTGTCCTGGGACTGCTCATGTTCGGCATATCATTCTCAGATGTGGAAGCAGACATGGGAGGGTAGTAGCTGACAATGTTCAAAGATGACGGCATACTAGGCACCATAGGCGATACACCTGCTGACACATAAATCCTACTGACAGGCCTCACAGACAACAACAACTGGTGGCGGAGTCATGGCCTGACACTGCATGTCACGTAATGTATACTCATACCCTTTTGGATGGACAAGGTACCTACATATTATCACATAGACAATAACCCACTGAGTACAGACAAAGTAATCGGAGACCTGGTAACACTGTGCAATGCTGACCTCTCATTTGACACCCACGTTGCCAAAGTGGTTGGATGGACTTCCTACCTTGCCCACCTTATCATGAAGGGATTCACATCCACATCAAAAGGGGTCATTGTACCCCTATACTCCTCCCTTATCAGGCCCATGACTGTGTACTATACCCCATTTGGTATGTACCTCACCTGGCACTTGCAACAGCTAGGGGGACCCCATGAGTACATCACCAGGAGGATCAAGGGTCTGCAACAACTGTCATATGCTGCCAGACTAACGTAACTCATGCTCTATTCCATAGCATACTGCCTACGTAGGGGTGATCTGTGCCTGATGTAGTAGGCCATGTCCAATCTGGTAGTGATGGACATGTTCCACCTCATACAATCCAAATCCATCAGAAGCACGACAGCTACGGATTTAAACCTCAGCACACATATGAATAGGACATACTGTAGGGACAGACCCATCACTAAGAGGCTTCCCATACTGTGGAACAGGATCCCAGTTCATGTTAGGCAGAGACCCTCACTGACACTCTTCATGTGCATTCTTGACAAGTGGATGGGAGATCATAGGTTTACAGCAGGGGTCTTCTCTGTGTCACTACTAGACAGAGGCACAGTACACTAATGCTATTATGTAGGGAGGTCTTCACTGTGTCACTACTATACAGAGGCGCAGGTTTCTAAATCTATTCTATACACTGTCTGCAGATAGCCTAGTACTAAACTATGCCACTGTGAAACTATATCTGTCTATGTATTTCTACATCCCTCTCTATCTATGTATACACATATGCATATTATATATATATATATATATATATATATATATATATATATATATATATATATATATATATATATATATATATATATATATATATATATATATATATATATATATATATATATATATATATATATATACACTCCTTTTTAGTTCCACATATGTATACACACAGTAACGTACTGCTGAACACCCATTACTGTACCTCCTACTTGTACATTGCACTACAACCTACATTGCTATGTGCACATAGCTACCATCACATACATATGTATGTGGAGCCTTTAGTGACAGTTTCAGTATGTCCCCGTCCCTATGCACATCCTCATAGATACAGACCAATAACACATCTGGAGGGTTCACCGTATGTAGAGTATTATAGTAGTACTTTACATTACCTGTGTTTGTTGCAGCTGTTTGTGTAGGCTTGCAGTTGCTTGGCCTGCTGTCTGCCTCTTTGCTTTGTTGTTTCAGGTTTATTTCTTTCTCTTTCTTTCTTTCTTTTTTTTTTTTTGTTTTCTCTCTCTCTCTCTCTCTCTCTACCTCCAGCGGGTGCAATGACCGTATTGCATGTGTGGACTGGGAGTAGAGGATGCTTTTGTAGGTATCTGCACATGTCAATGTGATGGCCTCTGCACCACTTGTTAGCCAGCATTTACTAATTGCATGCAGCCTGTTGTGTAGTGATTGCAGTTCTCACTGTGATTACAGGCCTGTGCTATAAAAAGGTCTGTTAGGTAGGCGTAGCCCTTTCAGATTATCAGGGTGGGGACCATGCTGGTTTGCTGTGGACACTGTTCTGTGAGTGTAAGGGTTGGTATGTTTCTCATATTTCAGGCTGTGTTGTAGACACTGCAATGCATGTTGTTCTGTAAGCTGAGTATTCCTTCCTCCAGTGTCCTGTTCTCCGTGTGTATGTAAACTGACACCTACGACTAGTAATACTGTGTATATGGGTGTGTGTGCTTTCCTGTGGGGATTGTGGTGTAAATGGTATATAGCAGTGGCTCTTGCAATCTATTGCTATGGCTTCAATATTTGGCCTTTACATTCACTCCTTGTATGCCTGCTAGGTGTCTTTCCTGTTATTTGTTGCTATGGCTTTCCTATTTTCCATTTACATTCACAGCTTGTAATGCTTGCTAAATCTGTTTGGCCAGCAATTCCCTATATGTTTGTTGTGGTAGGGTGTTAATGCATGCAGTATGGTCTGGCCATGGTGTGGGCCTTGACACTTACAAGGGTATTTGATCATGCTGCTGAGCAGGCCTCAGATACTCTCCGGTGCATCTTTTATCAGCCTCATGGAATGGTACATAGCAGTGGGTTACTCCAGTGGCATATTCTGATACTCTGCAGTTGTGACTGTGGGTTATTTCAAGCATATGTATTAGTACACCATTTGTGCCATGCAGGTGGTGCATACCTTCAGTCAGTCATAGTTACCATTGCATGTGTAGTTACACCTTTCTGCCTACTGTTAGTACATTTGGCAGGGTGTCAGTGGGGCACAGTTGACATTTGTTTTCACATCAGGGACATCCCTGTAACTCAGTCACAGTTGCTATGTCTGAACTCTTAACTATTCAACTATGGCAGTGTTTATCCTGCTCTGAGTATGTGTGTGGCTTGCCAGATGCTACTGTGACATTACTACCTAGTAGCTACCAACTAGCATGACTGTTTCTCAGCACACAGTACTATTTTACAAATCCACTAGATTTGACAGTAAATATACATGACATGCTTTGTGTACTAGACTTGTATATTCCCTTTACATTAATTCCTACTATTTTATGATATATTTCTTTCAGCACAATGTTCTTGTATAGCACTCATGGCTTAGTGGTAAGTCATGCAGACTAGTGTGTCCAAGGTCCTGGGTTCGAGACTGAGGGAGGCATTTTATTTTGCTGCTGAGAAAACTACAGGCCTTGTCATTCAGAGTGACTAAGGCACTTTTAAGCAGTTGTAAGCGGGTTAGCGCTGGTTTGCGCAGAGGTCATGCATGCGCACTGCCGCTTAGCTTTGCGCACACCCGCTTACTACTGCTTAAAAGTGCTTACTCACAAGACACCGCTATTTTCTTTGAAAGAAAAGAAAATGGGGAGATAGGAAAGTGGTGAAAAAGGGGTCACAAACAGGGTAGGACAGTCGGAAAACAAGCTCGGGTTTTTCAGGAGGGATGTAGGAAAGGCCCATAGCTGTCCATTTCTTCGTCAGCAACAGCTGTGCATATGTTTGTAATTTGGTGTGAAATTTGAAACCTTTCACACCTGAGAGAGGTGTAAGGACAACAATAATACTTGTTGTACAGCCAATTGTAATTGCCAGTTTACATGTCCAGCAGACATGTGTGCAAAATGGGCAGCTATGTATGGGGCATAATTTTTTTGTGGGTACAGAGTGCCCTTTTTTTTTTTTTTTTCAGGTGAGAGGGGTATGTCAGGTACAGGAAGTCGGTATAGCTGGGGAGGTAGGTTGGGGAGGTTAACAGACAAGACAAAGAAGATGCATACAGGGGCAGTGTATGACATGTGGGGGGGGTTACACAATTGACGGAGACAGATGTTTGGATATCTCAAGCCCATGAGCCCACAGATGGCAACAGTGGAACTGAGATCCCCACCCATGGGCAGTTGCCACTGTGCCTTCACTGCCGAGGATGGGGCTGTGCTGGGGGCTGTGTAGGCCGGGCAGCAGGCACGCCCATGAGTTGTGCCACCCATGCCTCAAGCTGGCGTAGGGGCCCAAGCACAGCATGCTGGATCTCCCTATGCACCACAGTCCGGACACTATGGAGGGTGAGTGGATGTTCTCCTCCGGCCACTCTTACAGAGGGGGGACGAGCCCCATCCCCTGCAGCACTTCCACCTGCAGGTAGCACAGGGCCACCAGAGGAGGGTCCGGCCTGGACACTACTGCCAGGTGCACTCGCCAGCTGAGGTGGGAGAGGTGGGTCCGCTGGAACCCGCCTTCCCTGTCGTCCTATGTTTTGCATTATGTTATGACAGTTTGGGTTAGTAACGTACAATACCATTCACAATTAGTTGTAACAGCATGCATTAGTATTCCCATTAACCAAACACCCATAAATTCAAGCCATTGAACAGCAAGCATAACACATGCATAATTTGAACAGCAATACACGTTCCAACAACATGCAGGGTTGATTGATGACAACAGGCCATCAGGTTTGGATGTATGAACAGGGCAGATGCATCAACGTACATGCAAATATGTATGAACCAACAGGACAAATGTCCGGGGGCGTTAATTGTGATTGCACATACCCATTTCATGTGGAATGGATTATTTGTGGTTATAGGGTAGGGTGAAGAAATATTTAATTAACAACTTCAAATACCTATACATATGCTGTACATTTCTACTAGCTGCAGATATATACACACTACAGGTCTACCTACAATTTCCTATGTGATAACTACTTCAGGTTGGTGATAGGAATGTTACTGCTACATCAATATACATTTCATATTTATTCATACACATTCATATCTGGCTCTGTTCAGCTACATCATCCTGCTACATTTGCTTTATATGGCTATAGACAACTGTGGATGTTTGGTATTTCAGACAACCATACTATCTGCATATTGCAGACTGAGAGCAACATATCCAGAGTTTGGGACACACATTCCAGCTTCAGTACTGTTTTCAACACATGTTGTCGTTTGGTTCTGCCTGTCACATTCATTTCATTCTGTACTGACTGCAGTATACTTTATTCAGGTGTTATTACTACTTTATTGGTGGATTCATACCTCTTTCTCACACTCTCTCACTTGTTTTATTTTTACAATTCAGGATGGTACTTAATTCTAGGCTTTATTGACATGTTTTATCTTTAGTTATAACAATCCTTTCCAACAGTCTCACTTATGTCATGTTTCAGAATTTCAACAGGGATATATTTCACACATGTGTTTTACTCAGCTTCTGCAGCTGTACTTTTCAGCCTGCTGCAGGTTATGTACTATTACATTACAGGTGGGACATCTTTATTTCAGAGTTGTTTCATTTTTATGTTTGGATTACAGGCTGCATCACACTTTTGTAATTAAGCGATACTTGCAAACTCTCTTACACTGTTACTTGCACATTTTATTAATTAGTGACTACACTGCACTCTTTTGCTAACTGTCATACTTGTATATTTATTTACAGTTACAGGGAGTGAATTACTGACCTGCCTGGTGGCGCAACCGCACCAGCCTATTGCCATAGGCTTGACGGTTCGCAGAACAGACACCTGCAGCTGTAATATAAATTAAGTAATATTGGAATACACATCTCCATAATATCAGCTAGGTTAATTTCTTACATACATAATTACATGTAACTTACTCAGTAGTGGGGCGTTGGGCATTTGCCAGGCCTCCTGGATCAAACGATTCAGTTGGTCCTGCTTCCATCTCTTCAGGTCCGCATGGTGGTGACGGACCTACTCACCAGTCCTTGGTATTCCTGTGGCACTGGTGAGATCATGTGCCAACCGGTCCCACGCCTCAGCCCTATATGCTCCCCACAGGACCTGGCCCTGCATGAGATGGGCCTCATGATTATGGACGAGGAGCCAAACCATATATTTGGACTCCTCAATGCCCCACCTCTGTGCTCGGAAGCAACTACCCTCTCCTACACCTAACATCCTGGCTGCAAGTCGGTTCCACAATCGGTTATGCTGTGTATTCCCGCCTATGGGGCTTATATATGCCGTTTTTCCCACACTTATCTGTGATTGGCCATTTTGGAATTGTGTCAGCTTCACAAAACCTGCTTTGTCATGCTCCTCTTTCTATTCATTCATATATATATGCTATTACTGCATTTCTAAGTGCAACTGTCATGGCTTAGTGGTTCAGTACTTTGACTAGGGTGCATGGTATCCTGGGTTCAAACCTGGCCATTGTTTTTTATATTTTATGACTGTCTACACAGGCTAGGAGGTATGTCTGTGTAAAGGCAGTTTTGATACAGCTTGATCAACGTTGCCCGTCGGTTAGCTTGTTGGCACGGCACGCAGCTCCGCGCAAATGGATCACGCTGGTTTACCCGTGGTTTGGCTGTCAGCACACATATTACGCTCAACTCAGCTACAGGCACACAGTTTCAGCGTGTTAAAATGCTGCTCAACCCCGGGCACTCATTTTACACCTATTAAACCACTGCTCACCTATGGGCACTCATTTTACACCTGTTGTAACACTGCTCACCTACAGGCACTCATTTTACACCTCTTAAAACACTGCTCACCTACAGGCAGATATCCTCAACTTGTTACACTGTAGCTCAGCTATAAACACATCTGACATTTTTTTTTTATTATCTCACATTTCTTCAAAATACATGGCCCATTTCATTACATTTTACATAAAATATAATTTTATATATGTACATATATCTCAGGGAATTGTTTAGCGCTTATTTCACTAAAAATAAAAATTGATGTTGTGGGGGCTCGAACCATGACTGCCTGCTCTTCAGCCAACGTCTCTACCGCTACGCTATTGCTTCTTGGCTTACTTTGCATATTTAGTTCTTATATGCTTTTCCACTGACTGCTGTGGCTAAGATCTGGGCACGCCCGCGCAAACGAGCGCACTCACAGGCAAACATCTTTACAATTTATAAAAAAAAATATAAGATGTTCATTTATACATTTTATGTTCATAGTCTGTGGAGGCATGTGTTGTGTTGTGTTTATTCACATTTCCACGGACTCTGTCATGGGCATTTACTTTCGGGACTTTTACTCTTCTGGGGGCATGTCCGTTTGCAGGGCTCGCCCTACGGACATACCCCCTACTGTCTTACACGGACCGTGTTAGCCTTAGGTGTGATTCAGCATGCCCTCATGCATATGCATGACATGCTGACGTCACACCGTTTAACTGCAGCCTCCGTGTAAGCCTTGTAACTCTTACACAGAGGCTTCGTGAATCCTGCCCTGAATTTAAAGAATTACAAACATGTCAGCCTCAACCTACTATATGACAAAGTAACAAAACTCACTTTAGAGTACACCTTCTCAGACCTTAATACAGCACAAAGACTCACTAAGTAATTCTACACCCATTTAGGAAAAATGCATAGAGCTAGAAGTCCCTACTAGAACCAAGTATCATTGGAAATTCAAAAACAAGGCATGTAATGACCCTCCCTGAATCCACCGTATTCTAGGCTATTACTCATTGCTGACTCTGATGAAGACTGTTACATTGACTTATACTCTACTTAGGGAAATTGTATACAGTGTAAATATCTTTTAAATTTGTTCTTACTGTGATGTCAGTTGTATATATTCTGTACTTATGTCCACTATACAAATGTGCTGTGATCATATATTTCTACTACAACCTTGTTTTTGTTTAACTGTTGACCTTGCTTGAATATGTTTTTTTCTTAATTATAGTTAAACTTTGTTAACTACTTTTTACTTATCGCTGTGTAACTTTTCTCCCCAGGATTCCACTGAAAACGGACACCTGCTGTCCAGCCGGACTATCCTGGTAAAAAATGTTAAATTAAATAAATAAATAAATAAATGATGGTCCACCACCATAAATAAACTATACAACAAAAGGAGGAGATATCTTAAATTATTTTGTTAACCCAAAGCCCATCATCTAAAAGATAATGTGAAAAGAATTACTAAAAAACTGAAGAACACTATCAGATTCACTGAAGGAGCAAATGAACTTAGGCTGGCCTCTGAAGGCAAAGATAATTAGAAATCTTGATACCTTACATTCCCGAGAAATTCATAGTAGGACCTCCTTACATTCCCCAGAAATTCATAGTGGGACCTACTACTGATCCAATTGACATTGCCAACATACTTGTAAAGAAATTTAGTGCCAACTTCACTTCTGAGACTTTTATTCAATGCCCTAGACTATCCGAATCCCTTACACCCCCAATTACCTCTAAAGATCACTTACTGAAAGTGATACCAATAAGAAAAAAATACTTCCTCCATGGGACCTGATAATATACTTCATTTCTTAATAGATGTTAATCATACCTTTACAGGCACACTATTTAACCTGTTTAAAATTAGGTTTGGCTACCAGTTTTGTCCCTGCTGAGTGGCACACAGCAGCTATGATATCAAAATATCTTGTTAGACTTGAACCCCACCAATTTGTATTTGTGAAGGTCTGCTTAAAGTGGTAAATTTCTTTGAAAGGATGCTGTAGATAGTGGTCCTGCATTGCATGTGATGCATCTTGTCCTGGCTATGACATTTGATGCCACATTGGTATAATGCAAAAGCTAAATGCTTTAAACATGGACCCATAGGGGGGCAACATGGATAGCAAACGGGCTGAAAGACATACAGTGTAAGTTGCAGATACTTCATCAGAAAGTATGACAGTGACCAGTGGTGTCCCTCAGGACTTGGTGATGAGACCTCTCCCTTTTGGTATTTAATTTTCAGATCTCCAAATGTAGAGACAAGATATCTGGTTAACAAAGTTGCCAGATGATGGTTTTTTTTGCTGTCACCCTATGACACCCCAACCCTCCAGAATGAACTCGCTCTTCTAAACTCTTGGTGTAATAAAAATGGGCTCCAGCTAAATGCTTCAATCCCCTCCTCTCATCATACTATCTAGACAAAATACCTCTACAAAACAAAAATGCAGCTGGGGACCAAGAAACTTGGGTTGATAGCACACTCTCTTTTGACCATCATATATAATAACAGCTGTCAGGAAAATTTTTATACATAGCCTAGCAAATTTCCAAAGGAATATCATTAATGTTTAAAGAAGTAATCACTCCCCTATTCTCAGTATTAATCAAGCCAGTTATAGAGTACAATGCCACCTTTGGGATGTATCTCACTATAGATATTAAACAATTAGAAAGAACCCCAAGGTTCCTAACCAAAAAGATCACAGGCCTAAAGTCATTAAGTTACTAATACAGGCTGGAAACTCTATCCCTTTATTCAATGGCTTGCAGACTTTTTGCAAGTCCAATATCTTCAGCAATACTAGATCCATGGAACTAAATCTTTACAAACAGATAAATAAAACATGATAGAAGGATAGGCTTATAACCCAGCACTTCCCAAGCCCCTAAATAAACTTCCACTGCATGTTAAATCAGTGTGACACTATCTTCCTTTAAACATAAACTAGATGTCTGGATGAGTATCCTTAACATTTACTACAGGATTGACCAGTAAATCCCTCCTGCAAAAAGGAAGTGCTGCCTGAGGGAAGGTACTGCTGTGAAAACATGTTTACACACACACACACACACACACACACACACACACACACACACACACACACACACACACACACATCTTTACATGAATACTAAAATAAATAAATATATACACAAACTTTGAACAGCAAAGTAATCTATGATATATTAAAAAAGGAAATACAGTTGCCGAACAGTATTATTCTCATATTGTTCTGATAAAAGAAATAGCATAAACCAGTATTTAAGATGCAATATAATAAGAAACCTGCTGTCATAACAGTGATAATTTCATTAAATAAATCAGTAAATGAGGTGTACCAGGTTTATACACCTACAAAGTAGTAATCTATGAAGATCTTTATTGACACCTGAGGGATTTGGAGAATCTACCTGATATTCTATTTAATGTATTGCTAAGGGCACACTTGAATGCATGTTCACATTGCAGAAACCAAACCAGAAGTCAGCCAAGCTATTTTTGAGATTGTGAATGGCTCAAAAGTGACAAATATCTTTCCAAAACTGTTATGGGAGGCTTTGATGTCTTTAGGACTTAAAAAGTCTTCAACGAGCCCAGGCACTTCAGAAATTCAACATCTTGAATCTTCCCTTTACAGGCAAGGATACTGAGAAAGCCATTCAGGTATAGTTGGATTCTTATCTTAGAATCAAAAATTCTCCTGGTCCTTTCTGGACTGGTTCCAGAGATGACACAACCAAGACCAACTTGTAAGGGATATTTATTGATCTTCTTGTGACTGGAGATCAGAGACTATGTACTTTCTTGGTCTTGTTTGTTCACTCTTCAGCATGTGATGCCACTGATCATGATATCTGCTTAAATTGATTTCAGTCCTTCTATGGGCTGTCAACTTCCATTCAAGTATGGCGGTCAAATACAGATATTTGGAATTAATTTATCACCCCCTTATCTCCAGACATGTGGCCTCCCAAAGCACTCCTGTTTGGGATCTATGTGGTTCTCGATGTGTATATGACACGCGCACACACACACACACACACACACACACACACATATATAAATATATATATATATATATATATATATATATATATGGTATACATGCATTTGGTCGGACGGTGGATGGCCGACTGGAAAATGTTCAATGGCAGTATGGTGACTGCATAATTGCGAATGCAATTATGTTGAACCGCAAAACATCCTCCCCCTTTTTGACCCATGGTAGTGCTTGTTTAGGTGGGAGAGCAGTAGGAAATGTTGAATTCTGAATTTTTTACGACATTCTGACCGGTCGGCACCTGGAGATTAGACATACAGGTTCAGGGAAACCGGGTTTTGCATGTATTCTATATATATATATATATATATATATATATATATATATATATATATATATATATTATAATCTCGAAATACTGAAATCTCGAATTTCAGTATCTCGAAACCATAAAGTCAAATTTTTAAAATTGCGATATTCCATAACTGCAAATCCGCAAATGCCGAAATCACAGTTATGGTGTTCCGGTATTTGTCGCGGGATGCAGTTTGTGCACCATGTACGGTTTAGTTTGTGGATTTGGCTGGTATGTAAGGTAAGTGAGTATTTTGTTAAGGTTTTATGTATTTGTTTGAGTGTATATGAGTGTGTTTGGAAGTTTTATGTGTGGGTTAGGGTAGGCATGTAAAAGTATGAGTGTTTAAGTGTTGAAAAGTGGTGGTGTTTGTATATATGTGATGTGTGTGTGTGAGGGTACTATAGAGTGTCTAGTGGTGAGTTTGTTGTCTTTCTGTTTGGTGCAATCTCGGACTTAGTTTATATAATTAAGGGGGTGCCCCCCTGCTTATATTTAGTGTAGGTTTGTTGATTTGTGCTTTTGTGTTTGTGTGTGTTTTGTTAGTTTGTTGTAGTGTGGTGTATGTGTTGTGTGGTGCATGGTGTGTTTATGTTCACGATTTTGTGTTTTGCGGTTTCCGGATTTCAAGCGTTTGACTTTATGGTCTCCAGATACTGAAATTCAAGATTTCAGTATTTTGAGATTATAAAGTGGACACACACACACACATACATATATATATATATATATATATATATATATATATATATATATATATATATATATATTATAAAATGTATAGATCTACTTTGAAAACTTGAACTTTCAAAACTTCAAACTTCATACCTTCAAGACAATAACACTGAAGTTTTGAAAGTTCAAAACTTCAGTAACTTTTATGCAGGGGGGCAAACCTGCATAAACACACCCCCTGCTAATTAAATTTACCAACTCAAAGATCACACTACAGTGAAGAGAAAGGTAAATTTCCTGTTTAGCACTGTATGGCAATCTCCATTTAAATAATTAAGTTTCAAAATTTCAATATTATGGTCTTGACCATATGAAGTTCGAAGTTTTGAAACTTTGAGCTTCCTTAGTAGACCTATATATATATATATATATATATATATATATATATATATATATATATATATATATATATATATTTTTTTTTTTTTTTACAAGGAAACTAACCACTTGGCCACCAGGACATTAAAAAAAAAAAAACAGAAGCAAATTAAACCCATGCAAAGGGGAGGGGTTGTGCCCCCCCCCAACTAAATATACCAACTCAGAGATTGCACTATAGTTTCACTGTAAAAAATATCAGTGATTCGTTGCTTCAGTTTAAGTTTTCAGTGGAGTCTCGGGTTTTTGACATTTGGGTAAGTGTAAATTTGATGAAACAAAGTAGACCCATATATATATATATATATATATATATATATATATATATATATATATATATATATATACACACACACACACACATACACACACACACTTACAGAATATTTTTACAGGCCAGTCGTTTAAACTGACTCACTTAAACTGACATTGAAGCAAGCTCTCTCTGCTCATAGTGCTGTTTGTCCATTCTTGCATTGTTAATCACTTATTGTAGTGAAGTATGAAGGCTAAATGTATTGCTCTTTACTGCATTCCAAAACTGATGGGTATTGAAGACAGTGATAGTTACATGTATGCTTTAATAATGATCGCTCTATTTCTATATTTAAGAGACTTGAGTGTCTACTACAGGTATAAAATACCTACACAAATACTTCCATGCAAAAATCATAAGCAATCTGGACTTTGTTGAATACATGAGAGCCCCACAGATTTTGTAATTTTGTACTTTGCTTTTCCAACTACTGGACTCAACTAGAATCTCTACCAGAGCTGGTCTTTCACTTAACACTCCTCCATCACTGTTTGTCTGCCCATAATATATTATTAACCCCTGACAAGGAAGGCAGTCTATTCTCTGCAGTCCAAACTCCTGATTAGCCTCCTCGCACCAATTTTTTTTCCTTTTCCTCTGAGATTATGTGCTTGCAATATCTTTATTCCCTTGTTAATTTGGTAAATTCCAGGCACTTCTTGACTATTTTCCATACCCATGCTTACAGACATCCCTAATGACAAAATCTCCATTCTCCATTCCTGTGCTGACTTAGTTCTTAGAATATTTTCTGCCACTTTATAAATATAATATTCTCTATGGTTGTTGCTCTTCTCCTTAAGAAGATGCATCCCAAATCCTAATGCCTACTTATCTGTCCATCCCCCACCATATTTCATTATCATTAGCCTTTACCAGTTTAATTTATAACCTTCTAATTGAGTTAAGGTATATAAGCCTTAACTGCATAACTTTAAAATAGCCATTTAACTCAGGTAACCCTAAACCATTTTGTTCTATTGGAATAATCAACTCCGAACCTCTCCTATGGTTGATAAAAATATGCCTGACCTGCATGTAACCACACAAGGACCCATATATATCCTTTGGTTATACCTTTGCCCTGCTCATAGCTATTATAGATATAAACTCTTTATAACCATGGTTTAAAATTGAAGTGGGTGTATGTGAAGCTGGATCTGAGGAGTCTTTTCACTGTTTGGGCAATACATCCCCTACAGCTTTTTCCAAGATGTTGGTGCTTCCTCCTCCTTTTAAAATATTGCTAAACAAAATAATCTAGATTTTATCACTTTTGTTTATTATTTATTTATAAATATTTACTTTGTGTAACTGGGTAAGTGCAGTGGTCCAGAGATCCTGTCCAGGTGCAACCCAGGCCTTTCAGGCAGTAAACTTTATAGATAAAACAAATATTTATAGATGTACAGACATATTAGAACAGACACATTCCATCCCATGTATAACAAAGGGTTCAGCAGAGACATACCATTCCACGTACAATAAAAGATGCAGAGATAATAAAGCAATGCACAAAACAATCAAAATTAATATTCCTATGTAAATCAGTAAACTTTGCAATAGAGAGCAAAAAAAAGAATGTAGAGAAAAGGAGGCAAGGGGGGATAGGTGTAAGAACAAATGTTAAAATATACACTGAAAGGAATTAAGAGCCATTAACTGTACAGAAAGACTGTTCCCTCCTAACTTCCACATTTCCACATGATTATCATCTGTTCTTTCTTGGAGACTTCTCTGTCAATTGTTTGTGCATATATTTTTTTATTTCATCTCTTCCTATATTAATTATTAATTGCTGAGCTTCATCTTTCCCCACGGCATAATTAAGTCTTCAAGAAATATTTCCATTTGTGTTTTTCTTGTTTTTCTCATTTCTTCTGTTTATACAAATTTTCTGAAATATTTCTAGTACTTTTATAAGATCTCAGATTATTTTTTTCCTGTCATTGGCTCCTTAAGTTTGGCTTTAGCTCTTTTCACTTTTGATTGCCTGAGTTACTGAGTTAAAAATTGCGATAAAAATCAGTTGGAGAAACAACAACCTTTCTAAACTCCTTTAGCACTCTGTAGTTGCTCCTCTTTTTGTACTGTGAGAATCCCATTCTTCTACAATTCTTTAACTTTTGTCAACCCCTCTAAGTAATTCCTATTACTTCTTTTCAATATCATTAATTCCACTTTTAGCCCACAAATCTGTGTGACCATAGGGTTCATTTTAAACCCTATAGGGACCCTACTTCTGTGAATCATTTTTTACATGCAGATAACAGGCATCCTCCCCACTAGATTAGATCCTTACCCTATGGGGAATGTGGGAGAATTTTATTATAATGCATCTGATCTAATGTTGAGGGATATGTATTTAAATGGGGTTCAAAATAGATTGGTTGTATGTGACTACTCTGAACCCATTTTGTTGGAAGCTAGGAAACAAGTTTTGAGAAACGATAAGAGATCTGATGGAATAAACCATGGTGAACATTGTAGGCTATTCTTTGTGACAAAATGTTCTCCATTCTCAAAAGTTTTTAAAAAAAATAGTTAGAGAGTCTTGGTATATTGTATGTGATGATGATGGTTGGACATTTGCTTCCCAGACACATCACTTTCTCATATGGTAGATATAATAATTTGAAAGAGATGTTGAGTGGAGATGAGATGATAGACAGAGTGAGAGAGTAGGGACATGTTTGGGGTAACTGTTCAGTTTGTTATACGGTCAAAAATTTAAATGGATGGAAGCTCCATGTTAGGATTTACAGAGCCAGGGGAATTTTCTAGTTGTAATTCCTTAGGGGTTGTTTATATAATTGGTTGTGGATGTCAGAATGTGAGGTGGTATATTGGACAAACTAAAAGAAAGGTAAAGGTTAGAATAATGGAACGTCTGGGGGATATTAGGAGACAAAATGTATATAGTCCTATTGCTAAGCAATTTATTTCTGCACATGGGGAATCAGGGGACACTTTGTTTTTTAGTGTATTGGCCTGACCCCTTCTGGATGGGGGAGGTAGTTTCAGAGAAACTCAGTAGGTTAGAATGTAAGATGATTATTAATTATAGGACACTTTATCCTAGGGGAATGAACCTGGATAGTAATTTGATTTTGCAAGAATCAATTTTCTATTTTTGTACAAGAAGTATTTATTGGCTTGTGCATTAAAGCATGAAAGTGAAATATTTTATAAGTATTTTATGATAAATATGTTAAAAAGTTTATTATTAGAGAAAATAGAATTATTATGGCAAATAAGGTTGAATGCATATATGTATCCAGGACTTAATGACAAATGTTCGATAATGTGCTTACTAAAATTAAAGAGTTTAGAGAGATGAATGATCATGGTGCATTTATAGGGTAATAGGAATGAATTTTTTATCATGTGTATATACATAAATATAAGTATAACCATATTTATACATACAAAAGTGTATATGATTTAAATAGGTTTTTTATTCATTTATAATATGGTTTATTTATTCATTCATATAATCAAACGTGCATTATTTATAAATTCATTAATATATGTGTGAATATTAGTTTTTTATTCATGGTTGTCGTAGTGGTAAATTGAAGGAAGCAGTTAAATCTAACTTTCATGTATATAGTACAATAATTAATAATTCAAAATAAATTTTAGTATCATGTTCATATATACATCTGAAAGATGAACATGCTTCATAAATATAAAATATAATAATATAATCTTATACAGACATATAATCATATATTTTTCAAAAAAGAAGCTGCTATTAGATCAGCAGATGCATCGCATTTCCTGTATATTACATACATTTTTATATATTTTTATATTGTTTATATTTATCATTACTATATTATTTTTATTATGACTATAATATATATCTTTCATTCAATCAAAGTCAATGAAAATATTTTTTATGATGTATCATTAAAGCATGGTTCAAGGCATGAATTTTGAAAGTATATAGCTTTAAACTGTTAACATCATTAGTGCGTCTTTTTGGCACCAAGTTTATACAAAGTTTATATAAAGTTTGAATTTAATGGAGTGCTGATATTCTAAAGAAGTCCCACTATCTAGTAGGATGAAAAACGTTTTAATCTTGTGCATTTAAAAGTTATTAAAAGTGGCAGTTGTTTCATAGTTTGTCTTTCCTGGCATTTTTTCAACAGTTTGTTTTTGGCTTAAGTGTAATTTGCAGTTTGGTTACGCCATGGCAGATAAGTCGTTTGAAACAACACCTGGTATTTTAAGAGATGACTCAAGAGACGGAACTAATGAAGGGGATGCGATGTGCAAGCTCACAATGCTCATCAACTTATTGTCTCAAAAAGTTGAGACAATGAGTGAAAGATTAGACAACACAGCATCTATGCAGTGAGTGCAGCAGGACCGGATGATTATCACCCAAACAAATGCAGCAAATTTAACGGCATCTAGGCAGTCAGTACAACAGGACCGAAGGGTTAATACTGATGAGCCACAATCTGGCCAAATGATGGGGTCAGCAACAATGGGACAGATGCAAATATCACATATAGAAGCAGGTACTGTTTTAAATAATCCATTACAGCAAACGAATGAGTGGAATTGTGAGCCAGGGCAATTAATGACTGTAAGAGCTATAATTAACAGTAATAGCCAAGAAAATTTTGTTATGATACCGGCAGCTTCAGCTTCAAGTACATGTGGTTATAATGCGGTCAATCAAACAAATTTGAGAGAAGCAACACAGATGCCCAATTTAAAAGATTGGCTCATATCACCAATAGGTTTGTTCAAAACTAATCAAACTATAAATGATTTAATTGTTTTAGAGAGCAACAATATCTCACTATCAAATTTATTAAATGAACTGGATGCAAATATGCTAAAACACAAAAAATTAAACCTGGAAATAGAATATCTTCAGGAGTGTTTAAGAGCAGAAATTGTGCCAAAAGGTCTTAGAAGATGGCGTTACCCCACGGGGTTAATCCCAGGATCTGAATTTCATAAAGATTTAGTTAAATTATTCAATCAGCAAGGTTTTCAATTAATGCAGACCATGATAAAACATTATGCTATGATAATAAAAGAATTAGAAGAACAGATAGAGAAATTGGATACAATGATCAAACAGCATGGTGACTTTATAAGATATAAATATGAATATACGCAATGTTTTCAAAGCATAGAACAGCATATAGAGAAAATGAGAAAAATAAAAATTAAAAAATTGGAAAGAGATAGAGCACAATATGAGAAAGGTTTGGTGTATCCATCACCCCCACCTGCTCAAGTATGGCCTAATAAACAATTAAACTCTTTGGATGGTTTTATAAGTGATAAAAATTAAAATACATCAAGGACAAATAATAACATTCCTACATTACATTCTCCCACACAACAACAACAGGGGGATGCTGAGATGGAATATAATCAAGTGAGGAGAAGTGAACGTTTAAGAGGACATAACAATAATAATGACTCCAGATCAATATGGAACAGCCAACATGAAGAACAATCAAGGTTTTCAGAGACATACCAGGAAAAAACAATGGAACAGGAAGAGAAACCAGAACAACAGGAGATGATCAATGAAAATGATCAAGACAATGGACCTGAACTTATAAAAAATAAGAAAAAAGACTTTACAGTTTATAATTTTTCTTCTTTTCAGGTCACACAATGTTTAGTGGACACACTTTCAAAAGGTTTAACTTTTGTTCCATCATGTAGGATGAACTTGGCAGAAACTATTTGCGATCTCAAACTTTTTGTTAGAAAATTGAATTTAAAATATTTATTAGATGAACAACAAAATGTTAATAATGAGTTTAGAATCGCAAGTTGTTTTAATCCACCATTACATAATTCACTTTTTATTTTTGAAAAAATATGTGAATTGGATTTGAGAAAACTGAGTAAAAATAGTTTCAAATTTTATTGACAATTTAAACAAAGAGGAAAGGGATAGTCTTAATTGTTTATTAAAGGCTGATATAAGAATAATGAATCCAGATAAAGGTGGGGGTTTGGTTTTTATGGATGTGCCAGACTATGCACAGTGTATTAGAGATATTTTAATAACAGATGTCTATCAAATAGCATCTCTCAATGAATATAATAAGGCTAATCAATTTATAAAAAGCCTATTAAATGAGTTATTCATTGAAGCAAGAATAGACATACATATATTCAATTATCTAATGGTGATGGCACCAAAAGCACCATGCATGTTTGGAGTGCCCAAAATCCACAAAAACCTTCAGAATCCTCCATTCAGACCAATAGTAAATGGAAGAAATTCATCAACATATGCGTGTGCCAGATTTATAGATTCCATTCTCAAGAAATATGTAATAAAAGAAGAATGGATCATAAAAGATTATTGGACAATTTTGGAAAGATTAAACATGTTTACATACAAAAAAGAATATAATTTTTTGACAATAGATGTTAAAGAATTATATATGAGCATTCCACATAATGAAGGGATAGAATGGGTCACCACAAGAATGCGCCAAAAACATGCTCCGGAATCTGAAATTTCCTTAGTACAAGAAATTTTGGACATAATACTTTCTTATAATTTCATTCTTTTTGAAAATCAGTATTATGTCCAAAAGAAAGGGGTAGCAATGGGATCACCATGTGGTTCAAGTTATGCAAATTTGGTGATGTCATATTGGGAAAGTACATATATATTTCCTAACACCCTTTTTCAAGATGTAGTAAGGTTTTATGTGAGATTTATTGATGATATTTTTGTGATAATTGAAGGTACAACACAAACAGCTGAAAATCTGGTAATGATGTTAAACCAATCTACTGAATTTTTGAATTTCACATATACATTTAATACTACATCTATATCATATTTAGATATACATTTGATAAAAAACGTACAACAAAAACAATATGAAGCTTGGATATATAGGAAACCCACATATTTGAATACATTTTTGCACTTCTCTAGTGCTCACCCGTTGTATCAGAAACGTTCAGTGCTGAAAGGCCAATTGGTTCGAGCAGCAAGAATGATAACAACAGATGAGAAATTTCAGGAAGAATGCTCTAGATCAAAACAAATGCTTTTGAATAGAGCATATCCACTTGATTTCATAGAAGAAATAACTTCTGAAGTGACATCAAAGAGAATGAGTGGGTTATATATACCTATATTAAAAAACAAAGCTGGTGTAGGATCAAATCAAAATAGTATAGGAAATATTCAAGTACGTAACCAAAGTTTGTCAACTTTAGTTAATAAGGAATTTAATTTGGCATGTATATTGAATTTTTGTTCTAAATATGTACTTATAAAAGAATAATTAACAATTGGTCTTTGTTGAAAGATGATACCAGTTTAGGGTCAACATTCAATTTTATACCAAAAATTGTATGGAGGAAAGCAAATATTTTCAAACAAATTTTTCAGAAGCAAAAATTTCCATTTATTAGGAAGCCAGGCATGATGCAATGTGGAAACTGCTCCTATTGTTACATAATGGACATAGGGAGTAATATTGATATCAATGGATATAAAATCAATATTAAGGGAAAGTTTAATTGTAACACAAAAGGAGTGGTTTACATTGCTAAATGGCAAGCATGCCCATCTTTTTATGTGGGCAAAACGGATCGTAGACTTAGAGAAAGGGTGTCTGAGCATTTGAGAAATATAAGCCAACAAAGAGAAGAGAATGCGTTAGCAAAACACATAAAATTGTATCCTGAACATAAGTTTAAATTTAAAATAATCCAACAAGTAAGTCAAGATACAAGAGTGGGGCCCACTAGTTTATTATTAGAGAAAATAGAATTATTATGGCAAATAAGGTTGAACGCATATATGTATCCAGGACTTAATGACAAATGTTCGATAATGTGCTTACTGAAATTAAAAAGTTTAGAGAGATTAATGATCATGGTGCATTTATAGGGTAATAGGAATTAATTTTTTTATCATGTGTATATACATAAATATAAGTATAACCATATTTATACATACAAAAGTGTATATGATTTAAACAGGTTTTTTATTCATTTATAATATGGTTTATTTATTCATTCATATAATCAAACGTGCATTATTTATAAATTCATTAATATATGCGTGAATATTAGTTTTTTATTCATGGTTGTCATGTAGTGGTAAATTGAAGGAAGCAGTTAAATCTAACTTTCATGTATATAGTACAATAATTAAGAATTCAAAATAAATTTTAGTATTGTGTTCATATATGCATCTACTGGAAGATGAACATGCTTCATGAATATAAAATATAATAATATAATCTTATACACACATATAATCATATATTTTTCAAAAAAGAAGCTGCTATTAGATCAGCAGATGCATCGCATTTCCTGTATAATATTACATACATTTTTATATATTTTTATATTGTTTTTATTTATTATCATTACTATATTATTTATATTATGACTATACTATATATCTTTCATTCAATCAAAGTCAATGAAAATATTTTTTATGATGTATCATTAAAGCATGGTTCAAGGCATGAATTTTGAAAGTATATAGCTTTAAACTGTTAACATCATTAGTGCGTCTTTTTGGCGCCAAGTTTATAAAAAGTTTATATAAAGTTTGAATTTAATGGAGTGCTGATATTCTGAAGTTCCACTATCTAGTAGGACAAAAAACGTTTTAATCTTGTGCATTTAAAAGATATTAAAAGCGGCAGTTGTTTCATACTTCGGCTTTCCTGGCATTTTTTCAACAGTTTGTTTTTGGCTTAAGTGTAATTTACTGATAAAATGCCCACCAACTCACATCCAAAATACCTATGAATGCATACTGTACAGTACTACTTAATAATAATACATGTAAGTTACACCAAGAAATTTTTATACAAATATTAAGAACCAAAACTGTTTTACATAAAGTTATTTCTTCAGTCCATTCAGTATCCTTCTTAATATTAAGGGCATAAAGTGGGGTTATGCTTTACAGTTCTCCTACCACTTTAACACAGTCAAGAAATTTCAAGTCTTTTTTTAACTACATCTTGCAGAACCATAGTTCATATGTCCAAACTATATGTAATGTCGTAGATGGTTTTCAGTTCCCCATTTACTTACTAATTTAACCTTGTTGTTGAGCTTCTTCTTGATCATCTTGAACTGCTAGTTTTGGTCTCTGGTTTGAGGCCAAGGCACTCCTGACTCTTCTAGTCAGCTCATGTGTTTTTTTTTTCCATTGCTCAAGCATTTTCCTTTGAAACAATGGAAAATGTTTCACTTGCGGTATCTTTGTCTTTATGCTACTTTTTTATTTTAAGAAGACTGAGAAGCGAAATCTAGCTTCAGCTTGCTGGCTTATTCTTTTGTTATGTAAACTTTTTTTTATTATTTCCATCATAGTCTGTTCTGCATCCAAATATGTGTTTGACTCTCAGGGAAAATATTTAAAGACAGATGGATATAGCAATTTGAATCTCACAACTGCCTTTCAAGATCTACTGATTGCTGGGATAACCTTGCTTCTCTTCTACCCTTTGTACAGCAAATAATTATTTTCTACAAATACTCTGGTGTTCCCAGTTATTAACACTTTTCCACCACAGTTTTGTCAGGTGCAGCCTTTCTGCTAGTGTGATTGCAACTTTACTAATATAGTGTTTGTCTGCTTTCTGATAGCCAGATTTGGAGCTTACACATGATGTGCCCTTCTAATTTACAGTCCTGATATGGAATACCAGGCCAGTTGTTCATTTGTACTTTCATAAATGAATGCAGTCTGTTTCTTTCAGTTTGGTATAAAAATGTTAGGCTTCCTATCTGTGCTCTTACAATTACTATTTTTTGAAACATCTCTTCTTGAGAAACCTCATGTTCAGCCAGTCTTTCATTCATTTTAGACTCTGATTTCTGCAGTGTTATCAGTTCATCTGAATACCTTACTTAAATTTCTTCTATTTTTCCAGACTTTTGTCATTTGACTTTATATAGTCCTTCAGTATCTGACTTATTTTAAATAATTCTAAGTGCATTTGATTTATTTTTTTCTCTCAATTACTGAAAAATACCTCTTGTACTAAAGCTGAAACTTAAAATACTTTGTTTTGAACAGCTGTAAGGTTTTTTTCCAAGCCAGAGCAATATCTTCTTTTTTCTGTTTGATTTCTACCTACTTTCTCCAAATTTCTTCTTTTCTGGCATCCGGGTAGTGTAATTACCAGTCAGTAAGTGAATTTTACCCAGACTGAACTTTCACTGGCCGTTTTAACAATATCTCAGTTTTCACACTGCGAGAGCTCTAATCACCCTATGCTCAGCCTGTACCTATGTTGCAAGTCCTTGAGATTAAGCCTTCTTAAGTACAAGACTGGATTATGTTCCATTTAGTATGATCCCTCTTTGAAGCCCCTTAGCCTAACTTACTAAATCCATTTTGTCCACAACAATATCTCCTTCTGATAACCACCTTCTATCTTTCCTGAGCTCATTTTGGTAATAAATCAGCTGCCCTTCAGGAAAATGTCATCTTCCTCATTCAATGAATGTCTCATTATATAGCATCTAGCACCTTATCACTATTTTGGGTGACATTTCAACTAGATTCATATTCTAGGACTGTGTAGACTGCTGGATTTGTTGCCATTGTTTTGGTTAGCTATGCAATCATTTTGCAGGGTGCTATAATGAAGTATGACGTATAATGACACTGTTGCCAGGTATCATTACTGGACTAAATACATGATTATTTTCTAATGATTTTTCAGAACTGCTTACTTCAGGTTTCTATCAGGGGTTAGCCCTATAGTGATCATTATATTCCCCCTTACTCAGAGAAGGAAAGCAATTTTTCAATACTTAAATCTTTTCTAGCTTGCTCATTGTCTAAGAGGATGACATTCTTTCAAAGTCCCTACCTCATGAAAACAATCAATTGTAATCCAACCGCCTACCAGTGGTTGTACTGCAAGCCTAATTTCTAAGTAACAAATGCTAATTTGTTTATTACTTTTAGCTGAACATTTTCAGATTTACATGACCTTCTTTTGGCTTTGACCTATATGATAAATTTTGCCACTATAGTTTATTGGATTTGCTCTTACTACCATTAACATCTTTCACCTTTCTTTTGGTCACCCATCATATTATCCCAACAAATGGCATATGCCTTTCTGTAATTGCTGATTGTGAACTAGTTAATGGAAAAGACCTTGTCTGCTAGAAACCAACAGTCTTGACCAAGACTAGTATATCCTTGACTGGATGGGATACATAAACTATGGACTGGGAAATGTATGACCTTTGAACTCTGTGGAGTTGAGTGTAAGAAGCTATACATGAGTTTGATACATACCACAGGCCAAAATACAATGTTGCAGTTTCCATATGCATACACTGCAACCATTATTAAGTTGCTTTACCATCTACTGTTGTTAGCTTGCCTGTTTTCATATGCATACACTTTGTAAACCTTGCACACTAATTTTATTTATTTATTTCCATTTTGATAACTGGGTTATTCCTACTGGTGAGATCTCATTTTCACAGGTGCATGGGAAGAAAAGCTCCCAAAAACATTTAAAAAAATACATATAAAGAAAAATCTACTTAAATGTGTATAAACAGACAAGCATGAGATATAAACATAGAGCATGACTATTAAAGTAAAGTAAAGTCAGTTTGTAGATTATTTTGGTTTACCATAGGAAGTACTAACAGTCTGATGTAATGCTTGATCTTGGTTTCTAATTTTGAAACACATTCAGATGTTCTAATGGACTGTATACATTTGTTGCATACCTCTCAACTGTGCAGATTTTCACAGCATGAACAGATTATTGGCTCATATTTTTGGTCTGTTATGCATACAATTTGTAGTTTTCCGGGAAATCACTTGGGTGATCTATGGATTGAAATCACTAAATAATGACAAACATTTGAGTTTCAGACTTCAAATCCTTCAGAAAATATATGTTAAAACAAACCTTGTTACTCTAGCAACTTTATCAGTTTATAAGAGCAATATTTAAACTATGTCCTTATTTTTGGGACTTTGTCCCCCCATTTTGTCGGACTTTGTCCACATTTCTTGCACTAAGAGATTGAGAGGCATGGTTTGTTGTAAGAAGTCAGCAGCTGAGAACACACATGGCATTCTATCACAGTCACATATCCTAGTACTTGGGGTGTCAGTATATATCTGGTGAGAAGATATGAGATCCCAGTGATTGTTCTATAGCTTTAGGAGTGAGGACAGGTATCCACACTGGCTGTTATGTAAGGCCATGTTGAAAGAAAAGCAGTCTCTGCTTATAAAATAACCACTTGACTTTAGAAAGGGCTACACAGTGATGACCTTAGGAATGTAGATTTCAAGCAAACCTGATTAAGTTTGTTCTAAGCACTAGACAGTTGGCCTGGAACATTTTTACTAATGTTACTTATTTGACACTTAGGAGGCAAGAACATCTTAGGCAAAATTAATCTGCATTTTGTTCAGTAAAGCTACATAATTTGCAATAGACTGTACAGGCTTTTTAAAATCATATTTTTTGTCTAATCTGGTACCTAAATATTTCCAAGAGCCAAGAATATTGATAGGAACCTTCTTCCTTGCGACTTGCCGTGTGCCTGCAGGACCATTGATAGCATTAATTAGCTTCCCTGTACTAAAAAAAATAAATAAAAGTCATCCTTGCCTAAAGACCAAGAGCCAACATCAACACAGCTGGTATTTAGTTCTTTTTCTGATCATAACCCATGTTCCACATTTTCAGGGTCAGACTGTCCCAGACAAAACAGACTATGCTAAATGTACTACTCGCTTCCACTTGTATAGACAGATTCAGTGTCTCAGTAACAATTGGCTACCATGTCCAGTTAATGTTTGCCTTCAGATTTTCAAGCATGTCTTTTTTAACAAATGATTATGTTATCAAGATGCATGGATACATTTTTTTCTTCTAGAAGGTCATACACAGTTACACCTGTAATGTATCTGTGAGAATTACAAACTGAATTTGTCAGGTGTGTTTGCCACTCTCATTAAAATGTGCTGTAAGGAAATACTTTTCTGAGGTCTGGAAGTTGGACTCCTGATTTTCTTTGACATATAATGAAACTAACTAGTCAAAGCATAATTCAGCTGGCTGGATATGAACTTGCTTTGTGGCTGTAGTGCCCCAGACTCCTTGGCCTGACCAAATTACTTCTGTTGCCTCCAGATTATCCTGTACTGCTAAGGAAAGGCTATCCTCACTGATATCTTTTCATACTATTTACCCACTTATTTATTTATTTAATCTGTTTATTGCTAGGTGTGGGGAAACTGTTTCAAAGGGAAAGCACAGGGAGAAAAGCTGCAGGAATTGCATACAGAAACTCTACACTCCATAAAGTGCACAGTAAAATCAGTCGCATCTAATAGATTGATTTCCACGAGTATCAACAGTAAGCAATTATCAGTTGATTTTTACAGATCGAGAATTGCAAAACAAGCATGACACAATCCCTCTAGATTTGTTATAAGTATGTAGTACAAACAGCTGTCTAATACAGCAGTTCTTAATTATTTGTTCAATGTTAAGTTTGTACAATTCAAACTCGAAGCATTATTAAGTGTTCTGTGAGATTGCCTCCATCAAACTAGAGTCAAACAGGGTTCTAGCTTTCTAATCCTGAGTGGCAGAGAATTCTACCAAAAACTAGTTCTAAAATGAAAAGAATGTTGCTTTTTCTTTATTTTACAACTACCTGTTTCAACCATATATTTATTATTTCTAGTACCCAAATGATGTTTCAGTCTAAAATTAACTCTCAGAAAGTACACATTTGTGTATTAAAATGATATTCTCCTTAAAAGTCTATATTTAATAGAAAAAAGTGAAAATGCTTTCAAATGTCTCTAGAAACTTAAACCCATCAATACTGTTGAGTAAAACCTTTTGTACCCTTTCCGGTCTTTCAATCTGTACAAAATTACATATATACTCTGACCCACCATATTCAACCACTGGACTTACAATCACTTTATAAAGTGGTAATAGTATATCTCTAGCCTTACTCATAATAGTTCTCGATAGGTTTATTATTTCAAGACAGCACCTTTTAATTATATCTATTAAATGAATCAAAATAAAAATATATATCAAATTTTATTCCCAAATCCTTTATGACATTCACCCCTTAATCAAAAAATGATTCATCACATATGGATAACATGGATTATTTTACCCAAAAATGTATAACACATGTCTTTTTTAGATTATGTGCCATATTATTAATAGAAACCCATTAAATAAGTCATGCAAGTATCATGATAATCTTCTCTGGTCCTCAAACCTCTAATAACTGAACCTACTATGACATCATCAGCTTATTTCTATATCCATCACCTACTACGAGAAGGAAAAGATGACCATAAACAGGCCAAATAAAAAAGGCCTCAGTATAGATCCCTGAGGAAAACCAGAGTGAATTGTTTTTGTTACTGACAGAACATCTTCAATTCTCACCCTACAGGATCTGTGAGATAACCAGTTCTTCAGCTTTATCGATTCAGGTCACATCTTAACATCATATTAATTATTTGGTGATGGGGAATAGTATCAAAAGCATTCACCATATCCAGATAAACATCTACTGACATCCCCTCATCCACGGCCACTCACAATGGTTGATAAAAAAATGGTACATTTGTCAGACAAGACTGACCCTGAATAAGTTATTGCTGGGTAATCTCCTTATTCAGGCCCAGAGATTATAAAATCTCAAGACAACTTTGCCAAAGTATCTTCCCAATAAACATATCAGATTAATTATATTGCCTACATTCTAGCAAATTAAGTATTTCAAGGTTCAAGTGAGAAAGATCTAGGCAATAATGTTAGGGTAGAATACAAACTAAAAGAAGAAATGGTGAATGTGCAAATTACGGAGATAATTGTGGGTGAGGTATGTAAGTCATAGCTAGGTTTACAAGACTTGTATGCTGAGTGTGATTCCAAGAATGAGAGGATGAAAGGTATGATTTGAAATATCTCTTCATGAAGACAATATTCACTGCTAGGGTATCTATCCAGCAGTGAGTCAGCCAAGTGTTTAAACAATACTATTTGACTAAAAAGTGCATTTATCAAAGGAAGTCACCTTGGATGGGGGCTACCCTTGCATGTGAAAATCAATTAGTGAGAGACTTAGGAGAAGGAAAAGAAAAATAAGATCTCAGAGCAAAACATTTACACAAGAAAAAAGAAAAGCAATGTATAGGAATCTTAGCATTAAATATGAATAGCAATGGAAATTGTATACAATTTTAGTCAGTATTTTCCAAAGTTATAGGATATTTTTATATATTTTTTTCATCCGTTTTCCATATATACATTTTATCACTTTACCACATACATTTTTCTTCCATTATACCTTTTTCATACATTCATTTAATATATATATTTTTAAAAACTTCTCTTTTATCTGTATCCATTCCCTTATAATACTCATAACTTATACCATCTAATCCTGGTGCTGATTCATTCACATCTGACTAATACTTTCTCCTCATGTTTTCAACATCACATCATTTTTTCTAAGCTATTCCACCTTATATTATTGTCACTTCTAAGGTTACTACCTCTAAGTGGGACTTAGCATACCCAAGATAGACTTAAACAACCTACCTGCTTCTGCTTGAGGGGTAACTTCCCCTTTACTACTCTCTCCCATTCCTGATTTTCTTCTCTTCTATAACTAGTCTCTTTTCCCATTCCTTACTAATGCCTTTTTTATTCTGGGAGTCTCCCTCTTCATTCTAATACTTTCCCACAGTGTAAAAAAAAAAAACATAATTGTGAAAATAGGGGGAGGAGTATTTTATCTTAACTGAACTTTAATGTATCTGTAACTGAACTTTAATGTTTTGTAACTGTTATTGTATTTTCTTTTTTTCCATAATAAATCTTATTGTTTCATTATTTTCCATACACAATTAAGAACAAAAACAAAATTTAGAAAGAACTACTAACTAATATCACTAACAGTAACACCACAACATCTGAAACACTAACTTATACAAGCAAAACATAAGAATAGTTAAGATCACTTCAAGTAATAAACAGTTTGGTTACAAAGTTCTTTTCAAGTGTATAGATAATTCTTAATACATTCAAATTAGAAGTATTATGCTAGTATAATATTAAATACTTGTTCCCAAATTTTTAGGTTATTAATATTTTTATTATGCTGATTCAAAAGTAATTTGTGAGCTAATATATGCCTTATTGCCAAAACTCTAAAGTTATCCCATGATGTTTTAGATGGGTCTAACCAATTAGTAGCTATATAAAGCTTCATTAATAAAAAGATATTAATACATGTAATACTTTGTGATCTAGGGAGTTCTTTCGGAGGAATATGCAAAATCATGAATTTCCATGACAACGTTGTACTTTGGTAACTCATCTTCTGAAGTTGTATCTTAAAGAAATTCCAAAGTTTATATATGCATTTGCAGCTCCAGAACATATGCAGAAGATCAGCTGGTTGGTTTTTAAAATATGGACAAGTTGGAGAGTTTTTAGAGTTAAATTTATGCAGGCTAAGACGTGGATAATATGCATTATTCCATATCATCATCTGGGTATATATCAATTTTTGAAAGGAAATAGATTTTATAGTCAAGACAATTGATTTTAACATATGACTTTTGTCTGTCAATGGGATTTTCTCTTCCCAATATTTCAACAAAACTTTATCATGAAATTTAAATTCTTTAATTAATTTGTTGTTGTTATAAATTTAATATCTTGTTGGAGAGCTTGCCACAAATCCAAGCATTTAATTATAATCTCATCTTCAGGTTTGAAATTTTTAAAGTAACTTATAGAAAGTTCTCTAATTTGTCTCAAAATAACAAGATAGTTTTTAGGTAAATTAAATTCTTGTCTTATTTGATTAGCCGAAAATTTAAGATATTAATATATGTCAATCAGAGTTAAATTAACTATTAATGGGAACTTTTTGAGATCAATTAACTGATTATTCAATCTCAAGTTAGGATTCCTGTTAAAGGGTTGAAAGACCATCATATATTGAGCCAGATCTAATGATTGAAATAAGTTTTGTAAAGATAATATATATGTTTTAATGTGTTCCATAATCCCATATAATTTCAAAGTATCTTTTCCTAGAAAGGGTATTGCTTTAGGATTAATATTCAGCTTTAGGATATACTTATAATTCAGGACCACCCAAGTTGGTGTCCACTTGGTACTAGTTATATCTTAATTAGCAATTCCTAGACTCCTATTAGAGTTCACAATTAGATGGTAAATTTCAAAATTGGGTAGCTCCAGTCCTCCTCTATTTTTTGGGGTCATTAATTTATCATAAGATATCCTGTTTTTTGTTGGCTCCCAAATGAATTTAGCCAATTCTTTATGAATTTGTTTAAAAAATGTCTTCAGGATTATTACTTGAGCAGACCTAAAATATATAGCAATCGTGGTAATACATTCATTTTCATAATTGAAACTTTTGCTAATACTGGTAATCGTAAATTTTTCCACCTCCCAAAGTCAGATATTATTTGATCCCAAACTGTTTTAATGTTATTAATGTAGAAGTCTTTATTATCTGTAGAGAAACCAATACCAAAGTATTTAATATTTTCTTTAAACATTACCTGTCCCACTAAAGGCAATAACGAAACAGGTTTAGGAGTTCTTAAAGGGAAAATATTGTTTTTTTTTCATATTAATTTTATAGTTAGAGACTTCTGAAAAGTTGTTTACAGCCTTTAATAACTTTTCAGTATCTGAAATTGGGGATGTACAATAAATGTTGAGATCATCAGCAAACGCTGCCATTAATATTTTGGTTCCATAAATTATTGGGGCATTATGGTATAGATTCTGCTTGATGTATAAGAATAAAGGTTCAAGATAAAAATTAAATAGTAAAGGGGACAAAGGGCAGCCCTGATGTGTTCCATTTTGAATCTGTATTCTTTTAGAGAAACTTCTATTAATGTACAGTGTGGTAAAAGGATTACTATATAATATTTGTAACATTTGAACAAACTCTTGGGATATACTAAAATATGGTAAAAGATCAAACAAAACATTTATATCAACCCTATCAAAGGCCTTCTGTGCATCAATTATAAGGGCATAAACATTAAGATTATGAGTTATCATATATGAAGTGTAAGTGTATTATCACTAGTTTGTCTAGCTGCCATAAATCCAGCCTGCTCCTTAGATATTATATGAGTCATGATTTTTTTTAATCTAGATGCTATAATAGAGGTTAAAATTTTCATGTCTACATTTATTAATGAAATTGGTCTATAATTATCAGGGTTTTGGGGATCCGAATTAACTTTATGTATGAAAATAGTTTTTGAAGAGTTAAGATGAGGATCATTAATTTTATTCCTAATTATATAATTAAATACATATGAGAGTATTTTACTGAAGATATCAGCAAACAGTTTATAGAATTCCACTGTCAAACCATCAGGACCTGGTGACTTATGTGATTTCATATGTTGAATTGTATATATTACTTCTTCTTCAGATATCGGTTTAATCAAGTCACTTTGAATATTCTCTTCTATTTTTGGAAAGTTAATTGTTTGTAAAAATCGTTTAATAGTTCTATGTGAGGACATATCATTTTGCCCATCATATATATTAGTATATATCTGCTCAAAAATATTAATTATATCCTCAGTTTTAGAATATATTGTATTATTAAATTGTATTTCCGAAATTTGTACTGTTGTTTTCGATTGATTAATGATCCTAGCTAACGCTCTTGATGGTGTTTGAACATGATTAGCATACCTCACTAACGTCTTATGTTCCTGAAATGTCAATCTACTATTTTGAATTAAGAAGAGATCCTTTTGACATTTAAGCAGTTTCATCTCTGTTTGAGCATTAAAGTTCCGAATCAGTTCTTGATCAAGTATCTTAATTTTTGTTTCTAGTTTTTGAATATCTCTGTTTTGTATTTTTTTGTAATAAGAAGCTTTTTGCAAAAGGATCCCTCTTATTTGTGTTTTAACTGTCGCCCATTCAATGTCAGGTGTATGTTGTTGTTTCTTTAAACTATCCAATAAATCTTTCAGGTAATTTGTGATTTCATGTATTATTTCCTTCTTATTCAAGAGATTTGGGTTAAGAGACCAATTATAACCTCTTTGCCGCAGGGTATCCTTTACTTCCTTAGCAAAACTTAACAAAATTTTCGAGTGATCTGATAGATAACGTGCATGTGTAACAACTAGAGGTTCTAAATTAATCAATGTTCTTGAAATCAAAAAGAAATCTATTCTAGACCACATTTTATGACATGGTAAATAAAAGGTATAATTATTTGTGTTACTGACATTGTTCAAATAATGAAAAGGGTCATATAGTTGAAAGTCTTCCTTAATATCACTCAGTGCCAATACAGCATGCTTATTAAATGCTCTTTGTGGACAAGATCTATCCAACTTCGGATTTTGGTAAGCATTCCAATCCCCCCCAACAATTATATAATATCTATCATATTGTGTCAAAATTGGATATAATGATGTTATGAATAATTGTTGATCATTACAGGGTGCATAGATATTCAGAAGTAAAATAGGTTTATCAAATAGAGTGGACGAAAGAATAACATAACACCATTGCCCATCTTTATCTGTTTTAGAATCTAAAATCTTCTCTTTGTATTGATTCTTAATAATTATAGATACCCCAGCACTGTTTGTCTTACCTTCTGATGCTATTACTTCTCTGATCCACTTCTTTTTTTTTTATATCAACCCATTGATCATTCATTAAATGTGTTTCTTGAAGTAATATAAACAACGCCCTAGCCTGTAACAATAGTTTCCTCTTCTTTATGTTCTGGAGCCCTTTAATGTTTCATGAGTCTAATTCCCACATTCAAAGGGTTGTCTGTACAATAAAAGTTTAAGAGGGAAAACATAGAATAAAAATAAAATGACTTTAAAGACATACATAATCTGGAAGCATTCTTTACATCCAGTCCTATACCAGTGCATACCCACTCTAACCCCGGACCAGGACATATATAGGTCTTGTGTAACGTAGAATATTAAAAGGGTCAAGAAAACAAACAAATGTAAAGGCATCAAATTATAAAATTTCAAACATGTTCCACAATTAAGACCTATATGATCTAACTTAACTACGACAAAGTTTAAACTAAACATTCCCTAACAAACACTGCCATCGATCTACATCTCTTGGTTAACTGTTGTTTAAGCAAATCAAATTGAAAATATAAAAGTTCTAGTAGTTTGATTAGCTATCAATTATTATAGTCAAAAATGTCATTTTTCCCTTTTTCTTTTTCCCCTTTTTTTCCCTTCCCTTTTCCTTCCCCTTTTTTTTAAAAAAATAAAAGTTTGATATATAGACAGGGTTGTCTTCTTGTTACATATACATCCTATAGAGAACAAAAAAAAAAAAAGCCATGCTATATTATAACCCTATACTAAAACAAATATACATCTAACTACTAAAGTCCATGATTATATATTTGAACCATCACAGTTTTATACTAAAACAAGCCAGTATCTAACTAATGTAATATAAACTGTCACATCTAAACAGTACAATAAGGACTATATTAACAGTTATATTTTTATAAAACATTACTAAATCCCTGCACCCTCTTTAACTAATATAACTACAAGGTTTTTATTAAACACTAAAAGGGAAGTAAATAAAGATGTTCCTATGTGTTTAAATTACCATACTACAGTATTATTTGGTGTTAAATAAACATTAAAGTGTTTAAAACAGTTCCCTTCGGTTTCCCAAGCCTGGAAACCATGTAAAACACTCGCGATGGGGGGCCGCTTTTGCAACCGGACTTCTGGAAGTGCCACAATGAAATCCACACCCTCGGCAGCATTCTAGGCATTTCCTGTCTTCTCATCGACGAAAACAGCTTGTAAAAGCCATAAAACTTTGGGAAATAACCATAGGTAACCAGGGTTAGCTAAAACAAACAATTTTATTACTCTGTAAGAGGCCTAAAGCATTCAAAAAGAAAACAAAGGATTACCCAGACCTCGAGGCACAGTAATCAATGGATCCAACCTCAGGAGCATGCTATCCCCAACGGAGGTTCATTTCAAGTCTCTAATGCAGGTAAACCCTTAAAGACTTTTAGAAAAAGATTTTTTGCCTCATTTTTGGTAGATAGAGTATTTAGTCCCATCTATTGTAAATTTAAGCATATTAGGGTATTTCATTTGAAACAATTTGTTTATCAATAAGAAATTTGCAGTATGGAGATAAAGACTGTCTAGCTTGCCTGACCTGTAAAGGTAAATCCTGGGCCAGAGATATTTTATTATTTTTCCACATGATATACCCTCCACTTTTTTTGCAGTAGTAAGTATTCTGCTAACATCCTGGTAGTTAAGTATTTTAACATATACAGGTCTTGGAGTATTAGATGCTTGTAGCTCTCTCAGAGCTCTGTTTGCCCTTTCAATAATGATTTGTTTCACCATATCAGAGTCATTTAGAAGCACTGCAAATATTTGTGTTATAGATGGGATTAGTTCATTATACTGAATTGATTCTGGAATTCCTCTAATAATAATGTTATTTCTCCTGGATCTTGCTTCTAAGTCAGTAATCTTGCTTTGCATAGCCTGAATAGCCACAACATGTGTATTTCTTTTTTTTGCCAGTAAAGTTAGTTTATCCTCATTTTCAGAAATTCGAGCTTCCATCTTATCCATTCTTTCCAGCAATTGAGTACAAGAATTTCCAAATGTTTGTATTTGACAAGTCAGTTCCTTCAGAGCTTCTTCTATGGGTAACAGAGCATTTCTGATATCTTCCATGTTTAGTGCTTGATCAGATTTAGTTTTACTCCCTGGCTTCTGTTATTCCTGTATTTTAGTAATTTTTTGTCTTTTAGAAATCACATCTTTTTCTGGTGACTGTAATTCCGAAAGTTTTGTTTTAGTAGTGGTTATGTCCATGTTTTTTCCTCTTTTGACATCTTATTCCAACACAAAGACTTAAAGTGTAGAAAGCACACGGTTCCTTTGTTTGCTTCTCTCTTCAGAGCTAGCTAATCTATTATAATCCTGTTAAATAAGTTATTTTTTCACGGTTTTTCTTCTTGTTGCAGGATAGTTGAATGTAGTTGAAGTTATTTTATCAAAGATTTGATGTTAAAAGCTTCTTGGTATCAACTCAGGGTTTAGATTTTCTCAGGTTAAGTGAAGAGCTGCAGTTCAGCAGTGTTCACAGAATGGCAGCCATCTTTGAATTAGTCTGTTATTGTATTTTCAATCTTAAAATTTTGTAATTTTAAATATTTTTAATATTGTCTGATCCTTGTGGAGCTTTTCTCCCCGGGCCTCTACTAAAAATGGACATATATCAAGCTAGACTAGCCCGGTCAACAAAAGTAAAATAAATAAATAAATAAATAATCTTCTTTTATCATCTTCTATACTTCTTCTGTTGAGTATAATTTTCTAAAACAAATCCTTACTTTTTCAGATATTTTTTCACTTTCCATTCATTGCCCCATCCATTTTCCCTTTTCATGCATTTACTGTACAAACTTTTGTACAAAATCTATATCTTTTTGTTTGCATTTAATGCTTTCTCTGCCAAGATGGCATCCATCATTCCTTCTCTCATATTTACTTATTTTCATAAATAAGGGGAAGCTTCCTCTTTCTTTCCTTTAAAAATATCCCTGCCTATCATTTTTTTATGTATTTTCATTTTTCATATATTTGTTTTTCTATTTCCCTTATTTTGTTACTTGTTCTATCTCTTTTTCTTAATTCCACAGAATTTCTTTACCATTTACCTTATGTGTTTTTTATTCTTTCTACTTCTATTTGTTTATACTTTTGATTATACTCTATCCACTACTGTATTTAATTTTTATGAAATAGGGTCATTGTCATTTCAGCGTTCTATAATATTTCTTCCTTTCTTTCTTGTCATTTCTACATCCTGTTTAAATTCTGCAGTAATCATCTTTATCCCTTTTATCTCCTTTATTTTTCTGTCTTCCCCAGTCTAGCCCATACTGCTTTATGATCTGAAAACTCTGCCATCTGTTCTCTCTCTATTATCTCTTCCATGGCTTTAGAGTAAACTATATAACTGATTTCAGCCTAAAAATACCCCTTTATGTGTCCATTTTCTATTCTTTTCTACTTTTAAATCTCTACATTTTATTAATTCTCTAAACATCTTAATATCATGTGTTATGTTTGCCCTTTCTTCCCTCAAGTTACAATTAAAATCTCCTACCATCACTACTGACATATTTACTAACACAATTTTTTATTTCTTCAAATAACCATTTTCCTTTATCATTTGTATTTGTATAAATGTCTATTAATCTTATACATTTTTGTCTTATTCTCATATTGTATATCACCACCCTTCCTGGAACTAGTATTGTTACATCTAATATTCTTTTTTTTTCATTTTTCATAAGAATTCCTATTCTAGAACAGGTCTTATTTCCTACCAACCAAACAATTTGGCCGCCCCATACTGCATATATTCTTTTTTTTTTTTCTTTTAGTTACATCTGGTATCTAGCAAGCTAAAACAGCAATTTTTAATGTTTCCACCATTCCACCAGTACCAAACTGCTTATATAATTTTATAATCCCATTAAGGCATTTCAGGGTATATCACAGTGGGTAAATGCTCCTCCTTGAGTAGTGAAAACATTTGGCTTCATCACATCAGATGACCTGGGATTGTGCTGCAGTTGTATCGTAGGAAAGTTGTCATCTGAACTCTGTGAAAACTTGGATTTACAGTTGTGAGCCTAGGAGTTACAGTGTCGGTTTCTGTTTTTTTCTTTCCCTCAATTTGTTTCAGTCAGGCCCTTTAGATGAAAGTGGATGGGTGATTAAAAATGTCCTGTCAATGCCAATTGTGAACAAAAAAGAAGAAATTGTTGGTGTTGCAACTTTCTACAACAGAAAGGATGGAAAACCATTTGATGAACAGGATGAGACACTCATGGAGGTAACAGCTTTCCTACTTTATTAACCTTTTCTGTGAAAGGCTTTTGAGAGGGACTGGTCTCATTGTTTCTTCCTTGGTCTTTGGTTTATGTTTCTGCAGTCACTGACACAGTTCCTTGGATGGTCGGTGCTGAACACTGATACATATGATAAAATGAACAAACTTGAGAACCGTAAGGATATTGCTCAGGATATTGTGCTGTACCATGTGAAATGCAACAAGGATGAGATCCAGGATATTTTGGTAAGTGCCTCAACATCTTGCTACCAGCTGTAAAGCAATATTGTGTTCAATGTGGGAATTCAGGGGCTTACAATAACTGTCATTTAAAGTCAGTACAATCGGACAACAAAGTTATGCTGTGGCTGCTGCTTTCTTTATATGCATTTCAATACTGTTTTTTCAGAACCTCAACAATTGCTTAATAATTTTATGATATTAAAGATCAAGTGCAAAGGTGTTTTTACCATTTTTTGTTATAATTATGCCCTCTTGTTGTAAAGTGGGCTTTCTTATTCTTAAATATGTACTTTTTACTTTAGTTACTTTAGCGAATCTATATTTAAGTTTAATAAACTGGCATTTACATTTATTGTATGCTGAGCAACTATCCAATTACTTCCTGATTCCATGTCATCCAGCCCTGCCTTCTGATTAGGTATTAGAATGGGAGAGACAGTCCTCTAATGGGCTGGCATGTTTTCTGTAGTCTGTTGCATATTTTATTACAAAATAACCAGAATGCAGCACAGTGAGTCACTCAGTTATACAATAATTCAATAAATAAAGGTGGAGCAGGATAACTCATTTAGTAAATTGTATAGTGCTTGGCAAGCAGTGTAATAAAACAGATGTAAAACTAATAAATCATTGTCTACCAATGGCTTGATTGATCACTTTTATGGAGAAAACTTTGGCTGCGTGAACCACATTCATTCTGAATTTGTGCAGAATACCATTTACAGAAAAAAAAAGAGAAAGAAAAGAGAGAGAAACCACAGGAGAATCGTCCAGTGTGCATGTATGCCTTGCCTGCACCCAACTTTAGACTTTATCTCCTTTTATCATGGGTCAATAGTCCAGTCATACTAAGGGTGTATTTGTGGATATAAAATCCTGTCTAACTCTTTTTTGAAGGAAGAAAGTAAGTTGCATTGTTTAATCTGGAGTGGAAGCTTGTTCCAGAGAAGGGCTAAACACTGTATGATAAACATCTCTCCCTCCACACTGTTTTATTTATTTGCTGAAGCAAGTTTGGATGCCTTGCTCTACAATTAATGGGGCTTTTTGATTTGTTTGATACAAGAGGTCTTTGACCACTGGATCACTAATGACTTGAAAGGCAAGGCACAGATTGCCCCTATGGAGTCTACAGGGCACTAAATGAAGTGACAATGCCTTTAGCATCTTCTGGTAGAGTTTATCTTTTAAGCATCTGATCTTTTTAGTTGGTAACCTCTGGGGACTTTCCATTTGTTTTTTATGCGTAATGAGATACATCCCAAAATGGGCATTGTATTCTATAATAGGTCTGAGCAATGGGGAATATAGAGGGATAAGAATTTCCTTGGATCTAGATGGAAATATCTTATGCAATTAACTGTGCAAGGTAAAAATAATTCCTAATCATTGTTGTAACATGATGTCAAACGCAAGGGAATTATCTGCTCATGTTCCAAGGTTTCTCACCACACTTTCATTTTGAAGCAGGGTGTTTTCTATACTATAACATAGCTGAAAGGAGTTTCAACCAAATGTGTTGATATTGAACTTTTAGAATTTAGTTTCACCCCATTTTCAGTAGCAGTTCTTGGCATGTTGCAGTTGCAGCTTGTGCATCAGTGGAAGACTTCAGGACAAACTTGATCAGCCAGAGATCCTCATTTGTAATTTTGAGGTCTGTGAAGTAAGTTCTGAAGAGCCGACATCCCAGGATGGAGCCCCGAGGAGCAAATGGTTGCTTTCATGTTTCCTAAGGATGCACCTGCCACTTCACTGCATGGGGTTCTATCCCTCAATCAAGTTGCCATCCACCTAACTACATATGGGATCAGTTCAGAGCTTATTTAGCTTGTTTAATTCATCAACATCTGGTATGGTGTCAAAAGCCTTTGCCTAGTTGATGTTTGCTGAATAAACAACAGGTCCGCTGTCCATAGCTTGTGTTACTTTCTCAAAGAAGTTGACCTGATTCATTAGAAAGGATCAACGTTTGACAAAGCCAAAATGCTGGGATCAGGCCTTATAAGATTTTTGATATCATAGTTAATTAGGCCATTTATGATGTGCTCTGGATTTGTAGATGTTGCTAGTCTGGATAATGGGTCGGTAGTTTCTGGGGTCAGTGATGGGTTGACCTTTGTGAAAATGCATCATGGTGCTGTGTGCCAGATATCAGGAACAAAACCAGTTGTTAAGTTTGGGTTCAAAAGTTGCAGAAGTGAGTCCACTAATGTACATTTTTTATTTTTTTATGTATTAGGCAACCAGATATATTATCAAGTCACGTGGAGGACTTTTTTTGTTGGTCTGTTTTGGAAAGTACCTTTAGAAAATGTTCTTTAATTATGGTGGTAGTTTTGAGATTATGTGAGATATGTGGGCTTTGTGTAGTAGTTTCTGGGGTATTTGCTTGTCAATCCATTGACAAATCTACTGAATCTGAGTAGGTGTGTCATTTTGATTAAGGTCTGAGTATTGCTGTGTATTATTCCTTAGATAGTGAAGCCAAAGGGAATGCCTTTTGGATGGGATCAAGAGGTTCTGGTAAACCATTTGGTGACTCAGAGGGACAAGACATTCCTCAAGTTATTCTCTGCAAAGGAAAGGCAGAGATGTGCTAACAGCCATTAGGGACATTGTCAATGGCTGAAAGGTACACTTTGAGGAGCTCATGAGTCCAGTGGGCATCCAGTAACAAGTATTGGGACTGTATTCACTCTTGTTGATGAAGCCACTGCAACAATTAATCAGTTCTGAGGTGGCATCAATGTAAGTGGATGAGATCCAGATGGAAAATGCTGGTACAGTGGACATCAATGCGGTGCTGTAGTTAACTTACCTTTTCAATGTGTGGGAGGCAGGAACAGTAACTGGGGATTAGAGTACATTTTCAGAAAGGGGTACAAGAGGTTGTGTTACAGTCATAGCAGGGTTATGGCCCACATCATTCTTGAGAAAAGCTTAAGCCCTTATACAGTTACTGGAAGGATTGTGGGTGTTTGCGAGTACATTCTACATGTGTTGTGTGGACTTGGCAACTCTAGAATGTCTTATGGGAGTTGTTATAACAGTCTAGGGTACCAGAACTGCTGCAGGCAAATCTTCATTCTCCACATTAACTAACATATATTCAAGATGGAAATAGAATTCAAGGGTGAATTTCATCTCCCTTCATGCTTCTGATTTTGCTGGGCAAGATGTTAAGGGATAGCAGAGTTCTGCAGAGTGCCCAGGCTGCGACAATATTGCCATCTTTGCCTCAAGTGATGGTGATCTACTAGTATGCACTGGAGTGGAACAGCTGTGATGAAAGCCAGCAGCACCAAATCAATAGTTTCAATGTAAACTCTGGAGTTTCCGCTTATATGTCTCTGTAATAACAAACTCATTTAAAATCCTTTCCAACAGACAATCCAGGAGCACAATGTGGCAAAACGGAGGTTTTTAAGCTACTACAAGTAAAACTGATCTGCTTTTTTTCTAATGTTGTAATTATGATAGAGTGGGCACTAGTACTCCAGAATGTAGCAGATGTGTGAACATTTATTTTTATTTATTTTATTGATTTGTATTTTGAACAAGGATAGAGTAATGATCTCCATGTACCTTTTTCAGGCTCACACTGGAAACACTGGTTAAATTATTTGCTCAGTGTCACACATTTAGGCAATCAAATTGTAGACCACTGGAACACAGGGAAAGTTAATTTATAGCTCCTGATCCTCCACAACAACTACATGTTTTAAGTTAATGAAGTGCTGACTGTAATTTAGCTATGTTTTGTTGTAATTTAAAAAAAAGTAACAGTTTTATGCCTAATTCATTTTGTGATATGATCATTTTAAGTGCAAACAAGTTTTTGAAGCATGTAATGAGTTCCAAAGGCAAGAATGTGTTAATATGAGTAAACATAAATGGCTAGCACTTTAAAAATTTGTAACACCCCATTGTGTTCATTATACCAAGTGATAAAGGACAGAGTATAATATAATATCAGCATCATTATGAGGAAATCTATTACACACTTGTTTACAGGACAAGGACACGTATGAAGGAGTGAACAAAATTGTATACATGATGGCCATAAAAAGCACTGGAAAATTTCATTCAGGGGTTGCTTTAAATGGTTTTCGTGAAAAGAAAGCAAGATTACATGATCTAGAAAAGAGTAAGACCACTTATTTCTATTGTAAGACTAAAAACAAAACATATGAAAAACACCAGGTAGACCAATCATGGGAAGATTGTGTTAATTGTTTAGAAAATGTGAGTAAAGTCATAAGGAATTTCTTGAATGCCTATGCAATATAGCTTCCTTCTTATGTAAGGGGTTTGAGTGATTTGTTAGACACACTATTTTTATGGATGTTAAGTGGATCAGAAACGCATTTTGGCTTAATATAGCTGTTAATAGTTTCTATACTAATATCAGAACCAGGTATGGTCTGAATGCTGTTATTCTGATTTTAGAGAATCATCACAAAATAAGATATGTCTGTTGACTCTCTCAGGTTTGCTTAGAACATATTTTTTCATTTTACTAGTGTCTAATATTTACAAAAATGTGGTACAGCAATGTGGCACATTTTGCCTCCGCAAATGTAAACATGTTTACGGCTATAGGGGAGGAAGAATGTATATTTGGTCACTAATTTGTCAAATTAGTGATATAGTGATGATTTGTAAAACAGTCAAAAATTCTTGAATTATCTACAACATAATAGTTTTAGGTTAAATTTCTCTTTTGAGATTCAAATGTATTAAGACACTTGCAGGGTCAGAAAACTCAGAAAGGTGTGAATAAATTGTATAGGAAGCCACTTGCAAATGGTCTCGTGTCTCTTTCTGATTCTAGTTGTCATCCTGTATATGTATTGAAAGGCTTGCCATATGAGAATTATTGCAGACTAAAAGGATGTTCTACAGGAGACTAAAGACATTATTCTCCATGTTACTAATAGTGGATATGATTTCATCCTATTTAAGGGTGCATATAATAAAGTATCCTGTATGGAAAGGAGGAACTAGCTGGACAAAATCAGTGACAGAACCATGCATATGAAGAAAGATATGTATTATTCTATGACATATTGCCTTGCATTGCCTGACCAAATAGTAAGAAAAGTTAAGGAGGAATGGCTATTTCTAATGAAGGGCACAAAGTTGAATAAAGCAATTCTATATTCAGTCCTTGCTGCCTTCAAGCAAATTATTTCTGAATTTTTGTTTGTGGAATGTTTCGCAAGGCTGAGTCTGAAATCGGTCAGTATTTATCAGCGCACTAATCCGTTAAACAAATATAAATAAATGAAGATAGAAACAATTCAAAGTTTTATTTGGTTAATAATAATTATAAGGCAGCACAGTTCACTGGTCTAGGATGTCTAAGTGAAAGGGCTTACCTTTGTGGTTTTCTGTAATATTTTCACATATGTAGATCTACAATCTGATTTTACTGACATGAAGAAACAAGTGCCAACCATAACTTTACTTGTTATACCAACAAACCTAGTCTATGTACTCAGGTGGTCCTATGATTTGTTATGTATAGGACAAAGAAATGGAGAATTCACCTGTGCAACGTTAGGAATAAAGTATATGAAATCCTAGTGACAAAGTATAGACATTAACTACATCAAAGTCATTATACGGTTTTATAAAGTACTGTGTTAAAACAAGTTTTAGAATCTGGTTGGGTAAGGAAGTTTATTAATTAAGGCAATAGTCATTATATAAAGATATATTGTCTATTTTGAAGTTTGTCACCCTGGCACCTAAAGAGTAAGCCAAGAGTGTTGATAGAAAAATGTCTTGTGATGATTTATTAGATGCTTTTTCTTGCTGGTCTATTTTAATTAATATTATTAATCACTGTATTTTTTCATTGATTGGGTATGTGTGCTTGTCCTATTTAAATAGTAGAAAATGTTGGATTTCTACAACTCTTTGAAGGTGGTAGATGAATACCTGAGTGATATGCTTTAATATTATTTATTTATTTATTTATTTTTTACATGGACTGCCTTTTTGTCATGGAATAAATTATTTACTTACTGAGCTGATTATTAGTTAATGATATCATTCAAGTACTAACACTCCCTTTCCTGTTTTTACTATAAAATTATCAACCAGACTTTTCTGTCACACCAAGAACACTATTACTTACTTTTAAATATTTTGTTACATTATATGGCACCAACATGCACCAAATCAGTCTTATTTTATGCAGGGTAGGCTTCTTACTTCTTTACTACCACAGCATTGTCATTTTAGTTGAAAAGATCAAAAGTAATAAACCACTGGTCCAACCATTAGAATACGTTTATTAGGAAAAAAAAGCTTTCAAGCCACTCAGAACTCTTCATCAGTGTTACAATTAAAAACATTAGCTTCCTATTTAAAACCAAATTCAACCTATCAAAGCAGTTGTCACAAACACATGACTTAGAGCTTTATAAAATCACATGACAGAATAAAAAAATCATATGAAGAAAATCAGTAATGATGAACAATGTATAATAGCAGCCTAATATATATATATAAAATACATGAATACCTAGATAACAAAACTTTGTTTTTCTTTCAAAAGTGGTTTAACACTATTTTTTACATTATGTCCAGGTAGTTTGTCTGCCCTGAAGAAATTAATCCATCTATATTCAATCAATTCTGTCCTATTAACTAAGGCACCACCACGAATACCTAAATATATTGTCTGTAAAACACTAAACTTAAAAGTGTGATCATTGCCAAAAACTGGCATATGCTTATATAATGCATTGGTTTCTACTTTTCTTCTGGTATCTGATAGATGGGAAGCTATATGCTCTTTTAATTTCTGGTTAGTCTTCCCAACATAGAAACAACTGCATTTCTCACAATTAGCAAGGTATATAACATTTTCACTTGAACAAGTTGCAAAAGTTCTAAAACAATTTTTTTTCTTTTGAAACAGGGTGTATAAATTCAGTTCAATTAATATAACTACAAAAGGAGCAATTATGGCATGACAAAGTCACTTTTTATTTGGTGTAAAATGTCTTTCTTGGTAAAGATCTTTACAACATAAAAGTTGCTTCATTTATTTCTTTCTTAAAAATAAAAGGTGGACAGTCATCTATAATTTTCTTTACTTCAGAGTCAGATTCCAAAATACTCAATTTTTTTCTTATAATATCATTTATTTGTAGTGTGTGTCTGTTAAATTTATTTATATAACCCAGTTTCCTAGTTGTATCTGATAAATTATTCTGGTGCATAGTCGAATTATTGCCCAACATCAAAATCTCTTTGTGAGGTTACTAACACTTTATTAGTGCTAATAATGGTTTTATTACAGCCTCTGATATAAAAATCATTAGTCATAGTGTTAAGTTCGGTAATGAAGCCACTTTCGGTGGTATTCAGTCAACTTGCTCTCAAAAACTGGCTTTTGACAACATTATTATAAACATGCTTGGGGTGCATACTAGTATTATGTACTTATCTTGTGGCCTGAGCATTCTTTCTATGAATAGAGTTCTGAAACTCACCATCTATAATAGCTACATATAAATATTTATAAAATTTAAGGCCTTCATTTAAATATCTAATTTCAGTACCAGAATAATTTTATAAATATATATATATATATGTATATATATATATATATATATATATATACACAGAGAGAGAGAGAGAGAGAGTTCTTCCCATCTAGACATCACAAGATTGGCGTAGCTATTGGCAAAAGCTGTGCACATTGCTACACCTAATATTTGATGGAAATATTCATCATTGAACATAAACACATTACTATTAAGCACAACATCCAGCATTATGCAAAGAGTTTAAATCTTATTAGTGGAAAGCCTGCCATGATGGGATAAAAATTCCCTTACATATTGCACACCTAAATCATAAGGAATAACCTCAAACAGGGACTTATCATCCAAAGTTACTAAAATTACATCTTCCATATTCATATTATTCTTATTTTTTTAACAGCCATTGGTTCAGGGCAGTTAAAATGGTTAGTGTTTTTCATATAACTATCAGTATAAGGCAAGAAACTATGAAGTTCACTCTCTAAATATTTAGACAAAGGTGTAGTAATCCATCTACTACCTGAAACAATAGGTCTCATAGGAGGCTTCACTAAACTTTTGTGCATCTTAGGTAAACCGTATATAAAAGGGGTTACTAGATGCAAAAATAACTCACAAAGAGGATCCTAGGCCTTAAACATTTGTCCTATATGGACAGGCTCAAACAACTCCAACTATTCTCTGTCTCATACCACCTACTTAGAGGTGATCTCTGCTTGACTTACAAAGCCATGTCTGACCCAGGTCTGTTGGAAATGTTACATCTAAAGTATTCCCAATCCCTCCTCACCACATGCTCCAGAGACCTCAATCTCATTACCACAATCAACAGAACATGCTGGAGGGACAGGTTCATAAACCCAGAGACTGCCCATGCTATGAAATAGACTTCCCATACATGTCAAGCAGAGCACCTCACTGGCCCTCTTCAAGAGAAATCTTGATAAGTGGATGGGAAATAGAAATTTCACCCCAGGGATCACTCCAGTGGCTTTACTCGACACAGGCACTGGGAACTAAGGTTGGGTGGCACGATGACAGGGTAATCCTATGGTCTAGGCTTGTAAAGGCTCCAGGGCCATTAGTCTAATACAAACCTATGAACCATATATAAAAAAATATGCAAGTCTGGTGTAATAGAATTTTCAATTAATAAATCATACAAAAAGGACATTACTCTATATGATTCAAGTCAGCACTAGAACTTTTCTTAAAAGTAGTAAGATCTAATAAAAGCTCATGCATCCAACTTGCATAGTCATTTACATTCATAACTACTTTTCCTCCTTTGTCCGCTGGCTTAATAATAACATCCTTTCTAGCACATAAATCAATGAATGCTTTCTTTTCACCTGCATTAAAATAATAAAATTTAGTGCTCTTAGTTTCTCATTACCATGCCCTATCCCACTTATCCCCTATCTCCTGTCTCTCTCCTCTATCCTTTATACTTTTCTACATTACATACCTCTCTTTCCCCTAATTCCGCATCTCAAATCTAATTCTACCTTTATAAGATCCCTATTACTTCTAGCTCCTTTCTCTAACCCCTTTTCCCACTGCCTCTTATATTCATCCTCCCTCTTTCCTATTTGGATTCTTAAACTCCCTGTATTACCTCTACTCATCTCCATAGTTTACTTCTATACTATACTCTGCAAAGCCTTACTGTTAAACTACTGTAGAATCATGACTGTAATATAAATTTTGTAAATTGTATTTGCTCACTCTATTGTTAAAATATGATGTTAACTGTACACTAAATTACTACTTTTTTTACTCTAATGTAGCTTTTCTCCCTGGGTCACTGCTGAAAAAGGTCTTTCTGCCCAGCCAGACTAACCTGGTCAACAAATGTAAAATAAATAAATAAAAAACATTTTATATATGGTCTGATGAAGTGTGAGGTATTCCCATGAAAGCGCTTACCAATTGCAATAAAGCCATTTTTTTAACAGTGGAATAATATTTGATTCAGTTTGTCTTTGTATTATTGGGAAAAGACTCTACCTGTTCACCTGCCTGGTTTATGATCCCTGGACATTTGTGTACGTTGCATTTTTTGTGTATTTTTATCCGGGGATACAGTCTCCCAGTTGGAATACTGCTACTTGTGTGTGGAAGAATAATATTTGATTCAGTTTGTCTTTGTATTATTTGGAAAAAACTCTACCTGTTCACCTGCCTGGTTTATGATCCCTGGACATTTGTGTACGTTGCATTTTTTGTGGATTTTTATCTGGGAATACAGTCTCCCAGTTGGAATACTGCTACTTGTGTATGGATTTTATATATTTCATGTTCACACATGCAATAAAATACCTTCATAGTAACAGTACTGTTAGGAATGAAAGTACTGGTGCAGTTAATCTGATTTTCAAAACAGCTAGCGTTGTTTTTATACATAAGTTTCAGATCAACATTCCTAACAAATAATGTCAACTCTGACATGTCATTTAAATCTCCATCAACAGAAGGTATAAAAGACAAGCCTTTATCTAAAATAGCCAATTCAATATCACCGAGTACAATTTTGGACATGTTTAAGACTGCATTATTTAAAATATTCAGTTCTTTGTTTGACTCCGTGTTATGGATTTCACCTGTGTATAAACTTGGTTGGATGGTCTCATCTGTGTTTGCACAGTTCTCAGTAAACTGCGATTTCTTCCTCTGCTTCTTCCTCTTGTTTCACTTCAGTCCTTCAGAGGTGCCAATACTTCTATGGGCAATTTGAACTGAAAATTGGAAATTTCTTAAAAAGATGCAACTCCACGACCTTCAGTAGCATTTGTTGATTGAGAATTGACTGTGTCCAATGTTGCAGCATTTTCAAAGTAGTTTAAATAACAGAGGATGTTACGGTTACAGCATTAGCCATAACAGGAGGAAAATCATCTAGTTCTGACACAGTGTTTCCTACTCACATTGATTGGGTAGTTCATTCCTCATTCACTATCATATTACATGTAGAAGTGGGACCATTAACGGGTTTACTATTTAAAGTTTTCTCCTACATTCACCCCTCTTAGATCACTGAAACACATTGCCATTTTTAAAGTCTTGAAGATTTCCACCAAACTCCTGGGGGTCACCATCGATGAACACTTTAAATACCCACATCCAACTTAATATCAAGAAAACCCACATAAAACTCAGCCTACTGTACAGAAACAATCACTTCCTCTCTCCCTCTACTAGACATACGTTGGCCACCACATATCTCCTCCCATCTCTTCTGCACAGCGCTCCTCTGGTTACTAATCTATCTTCCACCCTTACCTCCAAACTGGAAGTATGCTACAATAAAATCTCCAGATTCGCCACCAAGGCAAATTCCTTCTCTCATCACTGCACCTCCCTACAAACTTTAAGTTGGCTTAAACTCCCCAATCAACTTGACTTCCTCCAAATTGTCTCAGCCCACAAATTATTATTTCAACCCACCAGCTGCCCAACACTATCTAATATTCTTCAACCATATACCCCCCTCAGACCCCTTAGATCTACTCACCAAAACCTTATTACCATCCACAAACCCAAGCGCCCAGCTGGTCAGCTTCTGCTCTCCTTTTCCCTAGCCAAAAAATGGAATGCCCTGCCCTCTACACTGAGGACCTGTGACAACCTAAACACCTTCAAAACTCAACTTCATTCCTACCTGTTTCTTCACAGAAAATGTAACTGCACTCTTCATCCCATACCTCCCAAGCACCCCTACTCATTCTCTCCTGGCTAACCTTCATACCTTTCTAATTTCTCTCATAGACATAGATTATAAATGTAACTAATATCAACATCCAGCCTTATGCTCTATGCCTCTCATCCTCCTGGACAATTTCTTTAATATCTTAGTTGCTTTATTGTATAAAACCAATCTGACTGCAATTCTACCTGTTGTTTTTTGTAATACTACCTGTTGATTGCAATGCAAATATTTTTCTTTGTAATTCATTATGTGATGTAACTTTGTATTGTGGAGCTTTTCTCCCCGGGCCTCCACTGAAAATGGGCTCTTGAGCCTAGTGAACCTCCCTGGTCACCAAACCGGAATAAATAAATAAATAAATATCTCTCAGGAATCTCTTTTTCTTTACTGCTATGAGCTTGCTTTCAAATAGTTCCAATTTTTCAGGCATATGTTGTAACTCTTGAGAAATGAAGTTAAAGGTAGCAGAGTTTGTAATATGTGCCTCAAGCTCTCCAATATTATTAACAAGTTCTGTTTCCATAGGGGCAAAAAATTAATTCATTGCCTTCATGTAGTTGATGGAGAGCTGTAAATTTATTTTTTGCCAACTTTTAGCAGTGAAGGATATTTGTTCTTATTACTTGGCATCTTAACTACTCAAGCCCCTAGGGACCACATTTAGTTCTATATATGCAAGAAAACTCAGTTTTTGCCATCGAATTTTCTTATAATGCTGAACAATTATTTCTAATTCAGAAAGTTTCTTTAAAAGTACTTGTCTCTCACCAGTTGGTACAAGATCCGAGACGGATTCATCATTCCTAAAGTTGAATAATGAAATAAATGGATTCTCCTCAATTTAGTTGAAAATAAATGGAAAAGCTTATCCAAGATGATGGGTAAGCATAAAAGGCCTTAGACTAGATGACACATGGTACAGGTCCATCTTCAGATACAGGTTCGGTTCCATCTGGAAATTATAATATCTGTTCTTTTCTTTTGAAAACTAGACAATTTACCACTAAGAAATCTCACCGTTGTTTTGATATGAATACTTTGATATCTTGCATCACAAAGTTGGTGATATACCTGGAGGTATGCTCCTGTGGGTCATTCTATAGTGACCTGACCTAATATCCCCTGAAAACTTATTTTGGGAACATCTAAGTGACAGTAAATGTTAAAAAAATAAATAATATTAAGCAGTGCACAAAATTAAATATACAAACAACTTTGCAGTTTCACAAAGACATATCAAATAAATAACAATAGACAAACGGCATAAATAAGAATTTCCGTTAGCAGCTCATCTGCTCCTATCACTAACAAAAGCTAAATGATTTACTGATTTCTAACTACCACTGACTTAGAGGTCCAAACAGCAGTTGCATATTTTTACAAGAAACTGTATTCCATTTCGACTTCTCTTTCTGGACTGCATCTTCCTCATTCACACTCCAGAAGAAAAGCAGCAACAAACTAGCAGCCTGTCTTTCGCTTTTGCTCTCCCACAACTTGTGGGACTCTCAGGCAGTATTTTCTTGTTTTCCTTCACTGTGAATGTATAGTGTTCTATTTTTACAGTCAAATATTTCTAGATGAAGGCTAACTAAGTTGACACATTCCTTTAACTTGAATTAGCATTTCAAATAACATTAAGATTTAAGTACTGTGAATACGTGCATGTTTGAGAAGCCAGTTTTATACTGTTGCATTTTTCTGAAAGCAATTGTATATCATCTTGCAATATTTACTGGAAGTATCAGCTAAATGTTATTTATACTGTTTTTATTAGAAAAAAAGTCACCTCAACTTAACACAGTTTCTGTATGCTTTACTGAAACACCACAGCAAACTTCAATCTAATCAGGTTATTCATCTTGTTATGAAGTATTTTGAATTATTCAGCAAAGGAGAGGACTTGGTATAGTCAGAAATCAACGTATTTGAAATGAACAACTGTTTGGAAAGGGCATCTATTAAGTCTAGTGGTGATGTAGGGCTAACTGTTTGAACTCATTACAGGCTAAAAACCATCACTCAGGTCTTTATTTGTATATAATAAACCTCACACTAGTGAATCAGTTATGTAGCTCCTTAGGTTCCCTCTCCAAGCATATCTCTATGAGATATGAGGAATAATAATTAAATATTCCCAGGTCATGTGTCCAGAGGAATAATGGTAGCCTATGTACATCTAGGGTAAGAGGACTCTTAGGACACATGGAAAACAATATATTTAATGCAGTACTTGGGAGAACTCTAGTCTATAGTGGTGTTACTGGGGTCACATGGATCTAAAATCATACAAATTGGTTCTGTGAGATATATAGTCCCACATCCACCTTATCTGTTCATAAGCAAGACTTATTTACAGAAATGTTTTGCAGTGTTTGTGGTCCATAGTGTCAAATGCCCAAGACATGTTCGCAAACCCTGCAACTTTGAGTTAGATACTGTCCTTGACAGGAAGGTCACTGTCTGTGAACAGAAAGAGACAGTTTAGCTCAGATGTTATATACACTGTTGGCTAGACTTTAGGTCATATTTGTTAAGGCTTTCAGTGACCTGCTTACCATTTAGTTTCCCAATGATTAAGAGAGACTGAGATAGAGGGAAATGGGTAAGTCCACTGAAGAGGAGGCTTTAGGTCATACCTCAACTGTCCAGATTCATATTTTTGGTCTATTCCTCATAAAATGTAGGATTTTCTGGAAAATTACTGGGATGATCTGAGCACTGAAGTCACTAAATGATACACATTCATGTTTCAAACTTCATACTCATCAGAAAAATGCACGCTAAGACAAATCCTGTTATTCTAGCACCTAAGTTGATAAGAGCAGTATTTAAAATTTGTTCATATTTTTGGGCCTTCATTCTGTCAGGCTTTGTCCAGATTTTTTGCACTAAGAGGTTGAGAGGTATGCTTTATGCTTCTTCTTATGTGGTATAACAAGGACTTTTCCCATATCACGATACCTTGGGAAGAGATAAAATGAATATGTTGAACATGTCTGGCAATAACCTCTCAATGTCTTTAAAGAAAATGGAAAGGTCAACACCAGCTGAATCCATCTGAACTCTGCTGCATACATGTGAAGTATAATCCTTGCAGTAAATAGGATGAGTCAGATTCATCAAAAACACACTGACCAAAATTGTGGCATTAGCAACAATTTTGCAGCAATAAAGCCTCCCACAATTTATATGTACTCACTTCATCAGGTTCAGGGTACACAGAGATGGGCTGCAAAATACACCACCAAGAAAGGAAAGTTGCCAGACAGCCTTACTTGAGGGAAGAAGCATAAAAGAATAAGAAAGTAGACTTACTCCATATAACATATGTGTGTGTGTGTGTGTGTGTGTGTGTGTGTGTGTGTGTGTGTGTGTGTGTGTCAGACAGAGTACACAAACATACTACTGAGCCCATTTCAGGCCCTGCTCAGGCAGGGTTCCTTCCAGGTCTCCCTTCTACAGATACAATTCTAGAAGGATGGTAGAAAAAATATGACTGCTGAAAACTGTAGACTTTAAATCCTGAACTGCTGTCATCAGTAGTTACTGTGCATGTTTAAATTACACCGTTAATACTGGATAACATACAAAAGGCAACTGGCCTTGAGGATATACAGAAAACATGGACTGTTGCCTTGAGTAGTAGCCAACACCTGTCACACAAAAATGACTTCACACTGTATAGCTAGCTCCCCAGGATTTCACCCACCTTAGAGCAAGTCTGATGACTTTCAGTGTAACATAGGTTCATAGAATCATAGTTGAATACCAGGCTAACTGCCATGAAGGGGCATTTTAAGTCTAGCTAATAACCCACGATTGGAATCAAACCCTGTACCTTGTGTCTATGAGGTAAAGACCTTAACCATTATACCAAACCACCCCCATGACAACATTAATTAATATTTGACCAGAATTATTTTGTGCATGTGCGCATACACACACACACACACACACACACACACACACACACACACACACACACACACACATTCATGCAATGTTTTCTAGAATCGAGGGGGAAAATGGTAAACCTCCAGCACCCCTCTTTCTCATTTTATTGTATTGCTGCCACAGTTTAGTCAGCAAGAACACACTTTACTGCTTACCCTTAAAATAAGCCAACATTTAATTGTACTCACCAAAAGGCAGACAATAAAAATTCACAAACCCCTTCTCTAATAGATAATTCATCAGTCACAAGTATTTAAACCTGGAAAACAAAACTATTTATTACAATAGGCTTAAGCATTTCCTTTTCAAATAAATATGCACACAGAACAGAACTTGCACAAGGAATTGAACATAAACGTGTGTATGTGGTACAGAAGAACAACCATAGCAGGTCTAGCCACCTGACAATTGGCTTTAGATGATATCACTATTGAAGTGACATCCTGACCCCATGTGCAGAAAGCATGGGAAAAAGGGATTATGGATGGATGGATTTAAACAGAGAGTTATGAACAGAAAACTCTAGCTGTGGTACTACAATGGGGGACAGACAGAATTCCCTTACCTACATTTATGCCTGAACAGGATCAACCTTAGCAAGTTCCGGATGAATTTTTGCCACAATCCACCTAATCAAGGTAAACTACCTCTCCCATTCCTCTCTGAAATTTGTTTGCATTAATCCAGCCCTTTGTAATCTCCTCAGCACCTCTCATATTGCATATGCTGTTGATAGGATTGACTAAAATAGCAATACTATCTATATAAAGTAGAGCATAGGTTCTACCTCCTGCTCGGATGTGTGCCTCCAGTCTCTGGAAAGTTATTGTGGCAAAGGCATTTCATTGAATCTATACAACTCAGACAGGATGAAACGTCCTGACCTCTCCCTTGCTGTGAATGTTAAGGGAGCCTGCCAATAATCCATTGTAGTGGTTAAATATTTTCCAAACCCAGTTGCTCTAAATTTTCAACTATCCTGGGCATGGATATGCATCTTATTCAGTACGACTGTTTAATTCTTTATAGTCTACACAGAACTTGCTACTGCCATCATTTTTGATATCAACATCACTAATGGGACCCAGGGATGATTGTAAATCTTTTTTGGGTCCTCCCAACAGCAACTTTATGGCACTCCTAAAACAGTATCCCACATTAATACCAGGTCTATCAGTTACTCAAATCCTCTAGACTTACTCCATAGTCTGCTGGTGTCGGTCTTGGAATCTAGGATCATCCTGGGTGCCTCTGCTGTCTACATTCCATTGGGGGAAGTTTTTGGTTATGGTTTACCCAACTCCTTCCTCCCAAGTGATGCCCACGGTTATGTCATGGGGTGGGCTTGCAATGGCGACTTAGCGGCGTATTTTCCCACCTCTGTAGTAGCTCAGCCTTGTCCACCCTGCCTATTCATTTACCATGCCTCCTATCATGCGATGTCCCAAGCTTCCACCAGGGATTGACACAGGAGTTGTCCATATCACTGCCCTCCCCTGGGATCATAACACTCATCTCTCCCTGTTGCTATGTCAGTCACCCAATCTGCTAACTGAACTTAGGTTGCCTGGGCTGCAGTGAGGGCTTTTTCCTTCTAGACCTCCAGAGCAGCCAGCACCTGCGGAATTTTTTAATTCTTTCCAGATTTATCATATTCTTTAGTTTCTCTCATATGATTTGTTTGACTTTATCAGGCACTCTGTATAGAATCTACTTGAGTGGCTTTTGGATTGCTATATCTAGTTGTATCACTACAGGCCTGATTCACCTTATCTTAGAAGTGAAATAGCTCAAACTCATGTAGAACTGCATAGATTTCTTAAAACAGAGTAGGGGGTAGCTACTGTGATGTTTTAGTTCAAGTCACACTGAGGAGGTCTGTCACCACAGACTCTCTATTTCTTTTCCCCCACTGCAGATACTAAGTTCTAGAACCATATTATCATGCTGCAGCTTTACTGTATTGATATATGTTTCTGCTTTTACCTCCAGCCTAACAACTCCACCAAGTAATTGACATAATTTACTTTTTGCTGTGTAGTAACTTTAACTCAGTCTGCCAGATGGGATCTTTTATCTGATTGCATTCTCAGGCCCTGACTGTCTGGACATAGGAGACTTTTTCTTGCCACTGTGCGTCTGCTAGATTATTGTGTCAACCCCAGGAGCTCCATAAACTTAGTCCTTACATTTAAGATATACTGTATAAAGGATTATTTACGGGAATTATACTTACCCTCCCACTCGTGAATTAAATCAAATAGCCCCCTCACAATGTGACCATACTAGTTTCATAGGTACTTACTAGGCTATTGATCTGTGACAATGTTAAGAAGCATGGCTTTACATTCCACTTTTAGCACTTAAAATTTTGTGTATGAATAACCCAGAGGGTGGGGCCTTTATTTCTCCTATCCATGAGGGACACGGGTGTTAAATCCTGGGTGAATTTATGATTTCCAATCCAGTCATCCCAATTATGTTAGAACAGAGTAAGGAAGTGCCTTGTTTTATGTGGAGTGGAAGAGGGTTCCACAGCAGCAATATTCATTATGATACATACTTATCCCAACAGCATATCCTATTAATGTTGCAGAACATAATGGGATCCCTTGAGTGGCTGTTCATGCTATCACCTGACTTGTACATGTGTAATAGGCTGTTCACACTACTACTACTTGACTTGTACATGCACGACAGGCTGTTCATGTTATTACTCCACTTATACATGTGTAATAGGCTGTTTATGCTACTACACAACTTGTACATGTGTAATACATCAGGCAGGACAAAAATCAGATGAGGCTCCATAAATGAGCTTGAGGTCATCTCGTAGCAGCCTGAACGCTACTGAAGAGAGACAAGTTTCCCCTTTGAGGAGGTCAGCATAGTTTTTATGATTTAGTCTCTTGATTTTTTTAATATGAGATCACTGTAGTCATTCCAGTTGTGACAAATGTTTGGAAGGGTACACATTGAAAGGGGTATTATATCAATTGACTGGCCTAATGAGAGAACTGAGTACAGTTGAATGATTACACCCCTGGACCTGGACACCATACTTTTAGATATAAACTGTTTGATAAACTAGGACTTCCTTAAAAAAGTGGATATATGGTCTTCAAAGGACAGTGTGTCATCATAGGTTCCCAGATCTCTGACTATATGGTCGGTTTTCAGTGGGAGATCTGAAGTCTGGCAATGTTTAAATGAAAGCGCTAATAATAAAATTAGGATCTGTATACATTGGGCTTTCCACTTTGCATTGTTTTTGTTTCCAGTGGGGTGTTGTCAATCTGATAGTTACAAGGGAGGCAATGCTTGCTGAAGGATTCTATTATATATTTCTTGGCATTTAGTTTCAGTCCATGGTCTTGACATCAGACATTTGTTTAGAAAATACCATCTTGGAGGACCTTGGTGCCCCCTTGGGAATTTATGATGGCACCAAGTTTACAGGCATCTGCAAAATTGGTCAGCCATAAACCTTTAACCTTTGCTTTGACCTCCAAGAAGTCAATACCAAAGAGAAGTGGCCCAAGGACTGAATCCTGGGTACACCATTAGTGACAGGTCTTTCTAGAGAAGGTAGAGCTATCCACCATAATTTCCTGAGTTATATTTGTGAGCCAGCTTGCTATCCAAGAATTTTCATATGGATTTATAATTAGTTGGGAAAGTTTATCCCCCATACCAGACTATGGGGTAGTGTTAAATGCCTTGGTGAGGTCTAGATATGTGATTTACACCGATTTGCCCTTATCCATTGCTTCTGTAACTGTCTTGAAAAAATGAACCAGGCTAAGTGGGCAGGATCTGCCCTTGACAAAGCTAAACTGGCTTGGGTCAAAAGTCTGTAGGTTGCTTATATCATTATTTAATAGTTCCATAATGATACTTTCCATATCCTTACAAATAAAGCTGGTCAGTCTTATGGGTCTTTTATTACCTGGACCCGTTGATACCCCACCTTTGAAGAGGATGACTGCTGCTGTCCCTAATTCAATGGGCCCAAAGTTTCCTTGGAGTCTGATATTAAATAGCCACTATGAGAGGTCTGACTAGTCATGTTTCAGGTCGACCAGTAGAGGTAGCCTGATATTATCTGGCCCCTTGAAAGTAGTGTAATTGACCTTGGATAGTGTTTTGAGGATTTGTACTTGAGAAATTAGAGAAGATGCAGACATGTGATCTGGGAATATAGGGGTGGCGGTACAGTTTGAGCTAAATTTGTCTGCTAGTACATTGGCTATGCCCTTTGGGTCTGGGTATGTGATGTCATTTATTATTAGCTTTCTGCACAGTGTTAGCCATTGTTTCAGTGGTCTGTGACATAGTTGAAATGGCTTTGTTGTTATCTTTCCCTTAGATGGTTATTTTTACCTCATATCTGGCCTTGGTTGCTTTGATGCAGGTCTGGAGTTCCCTTTTTAGTTTAGTAAGAGTGTTTTCTAGCATCTTGAGAGATATGCTTATTTTTGTGTGCAATGAGTTTTTTCTTTTATTATAGACTGTATTTATATTTGGGTTCCACCACAGGAGATAGATGGGATCTATGCAGCTACTTACATGTGCATACAGTTTGTTGGCAAAGGTTTCTGGATACGCAGTGGGTTCATCAGGTTTGAGGGAAATTTCGAATTTGATCAGGTCATCACTCAGGTTTAGTAGATTAACCTTAGAATAATCTCTGAATACAGGGGCATTGTAAGAAGCTTCTTGGTTCAATTTTATGGTGAATGTGAGATTTGTGATCGGATTTGATCAGGGAGGAAGCAATGAATGGTGGGCAGCAAAACTGTCCAATGTTAAGGACCAGGTCCAGGATTGTGTCACCCCCTGGTTGGGGTGCATACAAACAGGTCCAATTAATTTGTATTGATGAAGTCCATAAGCTTCTGAGCATACATGTTTGAGGATGAATACATCTCCCATTTGATGTAGGGGTAATTAAATTCTTCCAGGAGACTGGTTTTGGTTTAATGTACAGGGATTCCATACTAGTTAAGTAGGAGTAATGTGCTGATGGGAATATAGAAGGAGTCCTATATCAGTAGCTATGATATGATTATGGATTTTGTTAATAGTAAGTTGGGCATGGAGGAGTTCCAGGTTATCTTGTTCAATAAGATGTGAAATGTGTTTTAAGAATATGGAGACACTACTGGCTTTAGTGCCTTGAGCAAAAGTGACAGGCCTGTACATGTGGAAATTTATTGAAATCCTGCCGTGTTGGAGAGCTCTCATCAGTCTTGAGCCAGGTCACTGTGGCAATGCATATATCAGTGTTTTCCAGGGTAAAGAGTGCCTGTAGGTAACAGAGTGTGTTTTATGCTCCTAGTATTGAGCAGCAATACCTTTATGCTATCTATCTTTTGTTTTATTATGTTGGAAGCTTTAGAAGAATGATGCCTAAAAACTATAGGGGTAGACTTGGGCAGGAGATATGCAGGCCATCCCTAGTAAAGCAGTTTGAACTACCATCTCCTCCCATGTAGATGCATCTTCTGTCAGCATTGAATGATGCCAGAATCAAAGACAACTGTTAAAGTCAATAATCTGTTGTTGGTATTGTGGCATCATTCTTGGTGATGGTAGAATGTTGCTTAAGGCTGGGTTCATACCTACCACAGACATATACGGTGGGAACGCCATCATGTCCCTCTTCATATGGTCCAGAGTGGCACATAATTAATTTACACCCACATGCACTATGACTATGTCATATGTGTACTTGGGATGCAGGGACTTAAGTGCATCTGATCAGATTCTGGTGAAATCCCTATTCTAAAGGGAAGAAAGCGCTCAAATCTGAATTTGTGGATGTATTTATAATAAAATTGGGACAATATTGTGTATCTGGCTGCAGCAGTGTATTTTTTATTATTTTTTTAGTGATTGTTACACTGGTCTAGGCTTAAGTTTGTGATACAAGTGTACCTCACTATAGAGACACCCATGACTGGGATATTGGGCTGTGTAGAGGTTTTCCATATGGGGTATGAACTAAATCAAGGTTGATTCTTAAATGTGCATTTCATAGTTCGTGCTGTATGTGCTGTGTGTTTTTGAGTCTGTCCAGGTTACTGAGGGTACTTGTTTTTTAAGTTACATTTAGGAGGTGTTTGTGGTTTAGGAAGGTTAATTTTAAGAGCTTCTGCATATGTAGGTCTATGTGTTTGGTTTATGCTGTGGGTGATAGGTGCAGTGTGATTCTGCATGGTAGTAACAACCCATTTGTTTTTTTTTTAGACATTTCATGTGGGAGCTTTGCCTCCAATAACATTATATAACTACATCTCTCATACACTGTATCGGTTTAAGTACAGGGTTGTCAGTGAGCATGAGACGATTGCTACATTGTCTCAGGGTGCCCATTTCAACCAAGCTGGCTGCAAAGACAGATGAGAAGTGCAAATCCATGGTTCCAGATGCTTACTAATGGATTTTAAAAAAAGGGAGGGGGAGTGCCTGAGGGTTTTTGCATTGATTTACTGGTGTGCTATATGTCTGAAAGAACAATCCAATTCTCCACGAGGAGCAATGTCTCTCTCAACACAAGAGCAAAGCTTCTTTGTGCAACTACTGAGACAGAGCGTTTCAGCCCATATGTAAGACAGTGATTTGGGAAATACTAATAAGTGGGAATAGAGAACATTTGGTTTGAGCACCACACCAGGTAGGGAACAAGCTAATCTGCCTATACTGCCCATGAGACTGCCTTTGACATGCAAGGATATACTGCTGCTTAACATGGTAATTTATACAGCTATAACTGTGAGGAGGATTCAACTAATGTTCCTCCAAAAGAATTTTGAAAGTGACAGCATTTTTATCTGTCAAATACAGCATTACTCAGTGCCGCACAGACTACCACCATACACGGTTTAAACTGAGTGGAAGAAGTGAAAGAAACAATAAGAAAGTAGCTAGAGTTCCACTCAGTAATGTCTACCCTCAGAACAGCAGCAAATTTTTCCCTAGCAGCAAAAAAGCAGGCCTATATCACTTTATCGAATGGCTATTCAGCAAACAGTCATTCGTTGAACCCCTATTTGTCAAAGCCATTCTTCATCAAACAGCAATTTTTTTTTTAAGTAGGGCAAATCAACTGTTGGCCAACCAAGCCACCATAAAAAAACCCATAAAATGTAAAACCTACCAAGGTGCGGGGTGCCCCCCAACTAAGTATACCAACTCTGAGATCATGCTACAGTGGGGAAAATAAAACATTTCAGATGGTGGCAGAATAAGCAGACTGTTAGAGTACAGAAAGCACTGGCTGTTTGCTTTAACTAAAGAAATAAGCTGTGCCCTTACTGCCCAACTTTCAGAATTTGCAGAAATAATTAGGGTTCTCACAGGTATTTCAGTAAAAAGATGACCTCAAGTGTGGCTGCTGCTTTGATTCCAATTTTTGAAGATGCTTTGTTGCTCCACACAGTAGCAGGAATGTCCCAAAAAAACTATTGTCCAAATTAGGCTTCAAAATCATATTACCTAGTGCACCATCTTCCAAGGAACATTAAACTGCTCTGTAGAGGTCTGCACAGTCAAGAGGCAGAGATGGGATTATATGCATATTGTAGCCCATTTTCATAGTACTAAATTCTTATTTTTATTTATACAGATAAACCAGCAAAACCTCTTGTGTAGTTCCACAGCATCAAGTCGAATTCATACTTCCAAAATGCAAAACTGTAAACCCAGATGTTTTGAACAGCTGAGTTTATTGACTAAATCACAAAAAATAAAAAGACTTAAGCGCTTTCGTCCCTCAACAACAAGCAAGGGGACTTCATCAGAACAGCCATTACACTTCAGAAACTTTCTTTTGTACTGAATCAATTAACTGGTTGTTGCACCCATAACAACATTTAAAGTGACCAGTGCTTTTTACAAGAACCATCACACACAAATTTGAATGCACACAGTAAAAAAAATCACTTAAATAGTACATTACTATAAAATATTACTAAAAACCTAATAAAAGAAGCATATGCTGTTAAGATATAAAAATAAAATATTAACACAATGTTGAAATGTATAATATATTAATAAAATATGTTATTAAATATACTGCATTATAAAACAGCCATAATTAGGTTATGGTAAAAAACAGAACATGGAAAAAGTCTATTAACTGGAGTCCTCTTCATCTACCCAACCAAGGGCTTCAATCTAGTTGACCACTCATTACTCTTACTCTCTCTTCTTATAGCAGGAATAAGTCTTAATGCAGTGCAGTGGTTCACTTCCCGTACAACAGGCAATTCAAAATCCATGTGGGGAGCACCTCTTCCCATTCTGCTGCACTTATCAAAGTCCACAAGGATCAATGTGATTTCACAATAATTTTCTCCCTGTTTATTAAACTACCTGTTGATCTTTCCTACATTCCAATGTGTATATCATATGGTTGTATACAGAGCTAATAACCCACCTAAGAGAACACAGACTGAGCTATAACAGGACTCAACACATGCTCACATTGACCTTAAAACAAACAAAACCTGGGCTATTTGGAACTGCTTACAAATAATCCAAAGCCTTACAATAGAGCATTCTTTGTATTAACCTAAAACATAGAAACAGTCCAACAGTTCAAACACTTGGGTGTCTGAGTTGACTCTTATCTCAACTTTCAGCAGTAGCATTCAAGATACTAAAGTCAAGGTAAACAAATTATTTTTCTGAAAAATAATAATCCCTATATTCTCTCACCTTGAGGAAGGCTTGCCAATAAGAAAAGGTGTCCTTCTGCCACATCTAGACTTCCCATAATCACAGCAACCACCAAAAAGCAAATTGTATGAGAGACCTCTTCACTGTACTTCCAATAACCCTTTTCTCATATAACGCACACCATTGCACCTCAGTCTTAAAGTAAAATTACTCCTTAATAAGCATAAACTAGACTCTTTCCCCTTTATTACTGACCGATTGATCAAAAGAATCCCCAGGTGCACCCTAATTCCCCTATCCCCAACTTGCTAACACTCAAACTTCACTGTACAAGGTCATGTCTTCTCATTACTAGTTCATAAGATCTGTGAATCCCTACATATTAATGTACCACTGAATCCAACCAAAACTTCAGAAACCGACTTAAGCAATATCTATCGAAAGATGCCAAAGTAAATGCTTCTTGAAGAAGATGACCTATCCCTTAGCCTCAAAGTTAATTTTTCCTTTCACATTTATTATAACGTATTAAGATACTATACTGCCCAAAAGAGCAACCAACATAGTTTTCATCTAGACGTGTTTCTTCCTCTCTCACTCATTCTTTCTTTCTGGCTAATCACCTACATTCTTAATTCCTGTCCTCAGTTTTCTATTATCTAAACCACCATCCATTAAATTACAATCTCTCTATAGCTTCTGAAATGTGTATATATTGCACATTCCTTATGATGTTTTAAGTGTTTGGCCATGTTATAATACATAGGTTGCTAACTAATTTGCTTATTGTTCGACTGAAATATGTGGATATAACTTGCTTTTTGTTAATGTTTGATGTGTTTATTGTTACATTATGTGTATGTGTGGTTATTCCCTGATTTTGTAACCCTGGGCTGAACCTGGAAAGTTCCCTGGAGATCAATGATTTACCAACACAGAAAAATATATAAACAAGCAAGCAAACAAACAAATAAAGAGACAGATCTGTAGATAGAAGACTTTTTATGCATTTTCCTTTGGAAGAACATTTTCATTTTTTTTATTTCCTACACATTTCCTCACAAACAAAAGAACTATTATCTTGGCGGTTAGAAGATGACTGTCATTGAGGTAGGCATTGAACAAGTTACAGGAAAAATGTTGCAGATTCATTCAAGCTGTAGTTTGCCATGATTATATATGATGTGATTAGTTTCCAAATGTGACAGATTTAAGAGACTTGATATGGACTGTAAATAAGCTAAATATCTATCTTTAAATAAAAGGAAGACTGCTTACTGCTAATCTTCTCTCACTGAAGGTTATATCACTCATATCAGTTGCTCAGATCACAGAGTCCAAATGTTTGTTTTTTATTTTTTTCTCTGTATTGTGAAATTCCAGTTTGTGTGGGGACTCTCTCAATATTTTAGGGTATTTCCCTTTGCCCCCACAGCTGTGCGATCATGGAGTGAGTATATTTAAGTACATGGGGTATATGAATTTAAATACCTCATATGAAGGCTAATAAGAGGGCTTTCCCCCTAGAAAAAAACTGTGTTTTAGGTGTTTTGGTGGCATGCTAACTGGGTTACTTTAATATTCTTGGATAAGCCAGACTGCATTTGATAGGATGCGTGCTGACTACCCACAGTGGATCCCTAACTAAGCAATGAACATGTTTTCACTCTCCAGCAAAAGGCTACAGATATTTAACAGCATGTGTTGTGCAATACATAAACCAGCATTCCCGAGGAACAGAGGAACAAATGAAATGAAAAGAAACAAGTATTTACTAGTGACAAATGTTGAATTATATTGACATCAATATAATATAACTGATTATGTTACTATATCTGTAACATAAGAGGTTGGGAAAAAGAGACAGAAAGGGAGAATAAATTATTCTGCCTGTTAATTTAATATCACATTGTCAAAAAAGATACATGATAACAAATAAAAGCATGTAAAAGCATATCATAGATGGAAGCAACATGTTGGATAAGATCAAATGTCCCTATAGATTGACTTATGTGAGTCCTCTTCTGTAGACAAAAAATATTTTAACAAACAATGCATCTTGTGGTTTGACTGATAAAGAAATGGATCAACAGTGGGTGACAGGTTTTGTTACGGTGTGCTCATGAGTTTGAGAATTTGCAAATCCAGAGAAAGTTGACAAAATACTTGTTAGCTATGCATTCTAATGAGTGCAATATAGGACCTTTACGTCACTAAAATAAGAGCTGCAAGACTATGCCAAGTTACCCTTTAGTACACAATATAAAAACTAAAAGTTCATAGTCAAGGATTGCTGTGTGGAACAGACATTGCACTCACTTACTCTAAATGTCACCCTTCAGTATGCAGATGCACAAAACCAAGCTATTCTGGAAGCAAGAAAATATGCAGTGGTCATTCTTACAGTCACCAAACTTACCCAGGGAATATGCAGTGGTCATTCTTACAGTGACCAAACTTACCCAGGGAATATGCAGTGGTCATTCTTACAGTGACCAAACTTACCCAGGGAATATGCAGTGGTCATTCTTACAGTAACCGAACGTACCCAGGGAATATGCAGTGGTCATTCTTACAGTGACCGAACTTACTCAGGGAATATGCAGTGGTCATTCTTACAGTGACCGAACTTACCCAGGGAATATGCAGTGGTCATTCTACAGTGACCAAACTTACCCAGGGAATATGCAGTGGTCATTCTTACAGTGACCAAACTTACCCAGGGAATATGCAGTGGTCATTCTTACAGTGACCGAACTTACCCAGGGAATATGCAGTGGTCATTCTTACAGTGACCGAACTTACTCAGGGAATATGCAGTGGTCATTCTTACAGTGACCGAACTTACCCAGGGAATATGCAGTGGTCATTCTACAGTGACCAAACTTACCCAGGGAATATGCAGTGGTCATTCTTACAGTGACCAAACTTACCCAGGGAATATGCAGTGGTCATTCTTACAGTGACCAAACTTACCCAGGGAATATGCAGTGGTCATTCTTACAGTGACCGAACTTACTCAGGGAATATGCAGTGGTCATTCTTTGACCAAACTTACCCAGGGAATATGCAGTGGTCATTCTTACAGTGACCGAACTTACCCAGGGAATATGCAGTGGTCATTCTTACAGTGACCGAACTTACTCAGGGAATATGCAGTGGTCATTCTACAGTGACCAAACTTACCAGGGAATATGCAGTGGTCATTCCTACAGTGACCAAACTTACCCAGGGAACATGTCAACTGCTAGTTGCAATCACTGTTAGTTTTTCTTGTTTTCAGAAGAGCTTGGCTACTGCAGCTGTCTAGTGAATGGCTACACATTTTCTTTTTATCTTTTGAAAACTGTTTTCATTACTTTTCTTGTTTGTACTATTAGCTTGCCTTGGTTGTGTTTTTTCCCTTCCTTTTCTGCTTGAGACACACAGGCAGGCCTTATTCATAAAGCAGATGTTTTCCTTAATGACACTGTTTATGTAATGATACTGTCATAATGGAGCTCTCTCAGTCTCTGTAAATGGCAGCAATCCCGTGATCTCAGATAGTGACTGTTGCCATTGTTTGAACACACCCTTTGTACTTCATATTGTTGTTTTATTAGTATTGCATATATGTTTGCTTTAATTATGTAATTGCATCTTAATGGCACATGTATCTGTGCATTGGTGCTTTTCATTAATTTGATTCTGAAGAAGATCTTACTTTTGGAATAAAATTGCTCAATATACTTAGTATATTTTTCCTTTGAGTTTGGTGTTCCTTTAATAGTTATTGGTTTGGTTTAGAATGTATCCATTATCTTTTAGTTTTGGTTTGGTGCTTTTCGTAGACCACACGAGACATAACTGTAACCAATAGGGATGTCAGTTTTAGAATTACTAGTGTGACTTAAAAAACTGAAACTTTCATGCTGCCCAGTGCTATAATTTGATTTGTCTACTACTGTAATAGTTAACCTGTGTGGTTAACCACACTTGTGTATCTTGCTCTATTTTTTTCTTATGGTTTGAGAGTTAATGTTTCTAGTGCTTTAAAATATTGTGGTTGTAGCAATTTTCTTTATTGGGATGAAGCACTTGTGACTTTTGTGCAGTGCTTCTGATTTATAGCTTAGTGCATTGCGTTTGTATGTTTTTTAATTACTGCTGTGCCTTTGGTGTATTTAAGTCCTTAGCCTTTGGAGTTGCTGTTAGTCATGGAACTGCTGTAAGGAAGCATTCCTTCAGAATTATGATCCTTGGCATATCTTGGTGACATCAAGAAGCAGTAGGGCCTATGACCATGTTATAAAACCAGCAACTTTCTTTTGACCAGCTCCTAGCTTTCATTTGTCTTATCTGAAGTCTGTGCTGTAAGCCTCAATGTAATAGAGCCTCATTCTGTGTGCACAGCCACTACTAAATGCCAGCTTTTTACACTGTAGGCTTGTCCTTTGTTTCTAGCTCTAGAAAACACCTGTTGCCTGAAAGCAGCAACAATAGCAGCCATAAGGTTCCATACCAGTTCCATCTCTCCAAGCATCCCTACCACCGACATGTTTTACTACGTATCAGGAGGCATTCTCCTGTGGACAGCTGTGCTCTCCTTATTGGACTGCTGTGCTATTTTGTCCTCTAAGCACATTTGTTAGCACATCTGTCCTTTCACTGCAGTGCTCAGGCTACAGAGGATATTCTAACCCATATCCAGGTAAACCACTGGTCACTTGTATCTTATATTCTCTAGATAAGCTACACTAAGTACCTCAAAATAATACAAAACTAATAACAGAAGTTTCAGTAAAAAGAACTGGCGATTTTTTTTAATGTATTTATTAAACCAGGTAGATGAACTGGTCTTCATACTTTCTTCTGGTATGATTCTGGCCAAAATGGTTAAGGATAAATACAATATATGCATGATTCTAGGAGGTGAAAAGAAGCCAAAGCACAACACAAACCCATTTAGATATGGGGAGAACATGCAAACACAAAGACACTGGAAGTTAGGATTGAATACAAGTTACTGGATTTGAGAGACATAAATTTTACTCTGAGCCACCAAGCAATTAACATCCAGTTCTCTGGCCACTAACTGACTCAGATTTATGTGGTGGTGTAGTCGGGGCTTCAGTCTTGTATGCCACAGAGCAGGGCCAGTTCTTTGCTGCATTAAATAAGTGGCTCCCTATTGAAATGTTGGCAAGCAAAATGCCAAGTGCTGAAAAGCCAAAAAAAGACCAAAAGAATGGAGAAGAGCGAATCTCAAAAATCACTCTGCTCCTTAAAACTTCTCTGCACCCTCCATGTGGGATCAAGCCCCCCCCCCAAGTTATATAAACCAACTCTGAGATTGCCAGACCTCAGAAAAAAGGAAATATTCAGAGAAATGGCATCTCAGATTTAGTAAATGTAATTCTGATCTTTTGGCCTTTTTGTCTCCATGTTTTGGGACTTGCTTTATGGGGGTCTCAACATTTCAAATGTTTATCTGAAAAAGCCTACCCCACTGAGGCCAAAGGTGTAATTTTGAAGAGCTTAAAGTAAACATGGCTAACATCCTTGATGAAAATGATAAATCAGAAAAAGGCTACAGACAGTACTCTTCTACTAATGGTTTGTAAGCATATACATATGCAAGTAAAAACATACCATTACTGACAGCAGAAGGCAAACTAATTATTTCATTTGTCTCCATGAGGATTCTAGGAGAATCTCAAAGCTTTTTTGGATATGTATCTAAAAATAATAGCTGAAGTGAGAAATTCAGTTATAGGCACATTTGCTAATATGGACCCATTAATACTACTCACAAGTTTTGCAAGTCAGTTTATCCTGGTGAAAAATAACTGGGAGTAAAATTCCTTATATGACTCCTCTACTCAAGCACTTTATAATCATTAACCTCATTCAAATATTAAAACTGGAAGATTCAAGCTGATTAGGGAATTAATTGCTAACAAAGTAAAACACTGCCTATCATATCATGGATTACTTCCTAAACATATACACGTCTGCTACACATACTGCATTGTCCATTAGTTGTCTCTTACATCAGTTTACCCGTGACATAATTTTCCTCTTCAGTGGAAAAGAAGTACGGTCACCACTGTTCACAAAAGAAGAAAAGAAAATAACCACATTTCCAACTATAGATGCACCTGTTGGCTTAGCACTTTGGCAAAGGGGATGGTAAGCACAATACATTGATCTGATAAATTATCTTAAACAACTGTTTCGTCCATGGCATATAATATAAACTTGGAGATGGCTGTCACTGTTTGCAATATACATATTTTCTGCTGTTGTCAAGATAGCTTGACCAAAAAGACTGCTTACAAATAGGAGTACCAACCTTGTTGCCCAAAGCTCAATACCCATGGGAGCCCATCAAGGACTGGCACTATGGCCTGTAGTGTTCTTTGTTATGGCAATACTGTGGTCATCACATCTCAACACACAAATGATACCATCCTCATTGTTTAAGCAACTACTGTCCCCACAACTGCAGAACTCACTGTAAGATGATCTTATGGAACTTGAAACCTTGCTAAATAATGGTGGACATATACTAAAGCCTTCTTAAACAAAAGTAATGTCATTTGTCTCAAAAAACCTGCCTCCAGCAAAGGAAGAAATGATTAGAAGTTTTAACTGGGATAGAACTAAAACAGAGATGGTTCCATTATTATTAATATAGACATCTATACTCATCCAAATATGTCCTTTACAGCTCACTGTGACTCTTCTGTACCCAAGGTGAACAGACTATTTAAATAACTACAATAGGCACAATATTGTTGTGGCAGTCTTGTTTTCATGGGTAATATTTGGAAAAAGTAATGGAGCACATAATTCTGTTAATTACTATGCTACAGAAGTTATGTAAGAAAGCATGCTTCATCCTTAAATATTTGTAGTTCATGTCATTGTGAAAGAAATGAGCTTATCAAGTAACTGTGACTCATAAGCTAGGGTGGTACTTCCACATAAGAGAGCTCAAGATAATCAAATAGTTTGATACTGAAGATGGATTTCATTGATACAAAATGGTGGTATGGTCTAAAACAATTGCATTCATATGGAAACGGCTGTAGTGCTTCTGAAAAAGGTGTCCTCCTTCAGTCACTCAATTAATAATATAGTGAAAGTGCTTTTACCATTTGTGTGCAAATAAGTGGGCTAAGGTATTTGCAAAAGTCACTCATTGAGTAATTGTTTGCATTTTGAAGAAGAAAGTTATGTTTTTGAAAATGAAATAAATAATGGCAACAAGGCCAAGACAACAGATAGCATGTCCGCCGTACAGAGAAAGTTGTAGATGCTAGAGATAAATGTGAGACTGGCAAATTGTTTGTATCTCAGGAGTAGTCAATAAAGCTAATTCCAACAGAAAATGAAAAACATTTCAGTGAAATTAGCAAACTTTATGAAGAGCTAAGATGGTGAGGTTGAGAAGGCCATTGTATGAATTGTCTCCTTATTTTTATGAATTGTGAGACTGCAGCAGTCATAAGGGAATTGATATTGGTTGTTTTAGGAAGCTTTTCACAGTAGACTCATTGAGCTAGATGTTAGTGTAAGAACAAAGAATATGTTAATTATCGGTGTACCAGAGAAAGCTTGAAGACTGAGTATCAAGTTTATGAAAAGTAATATGGTGACACAGACTGATCTTCCTGCTGATCAGATTGTGAAAGCTTATGGGATTCTCTCAATGGTTTCAGAGAGGACAGTGATATGCCCAAGAACAAAGGTGGATTAATTCTCTAATTTGATATGCAAAGATCAAAGTGGTAGCTTGGTTGAGAAGATGGGGTAAGATTTGTTCACTTGACAGTAAGAGGACAGTGTTTAATCATGAAATAATGGAATGTCACTTTTATTGTGTGAGAAGTTACCACTGTCTCATATTTACTGGCATTTTTAGTACTATTCCTTGGTGCTTGTAAGCTACTATAACTTGTACTCCATTTCTGTCAAGCAGGTTAACTATTTAAGTAAGCAACACACCCATTTCCATTTGTTTTATGGAAGTTACTTAAAAGAATATTCAACAGCTCAACTTGGGCATTCAGTTTATGGATTAGAAAGAATCCTGAATTAATAAAATGGTACATTAACTGGACTGGTTAGTCTAGTAATTTTTGTGCAATTTAGTTACCAGTTTGAAGAAATGCTAGGATTGGCAGAAGGGATACCTGACAATAAGGTTAAAAGACAATGAGACAGGTACAGTATTTTTCTGCAGGCTGGAGTTTGGTGGGACTTTTGTTTAATGCTGAGGTCTCCAATTATTGTGTAATTTTCCAGTTTTCCTGGGTGTTTAAGATGCATCCCAAAATCATGGGATACTAAAGCTTTATTTTTTTTAGAGCACTGTTTTTTTTTTTTTTAAGTTCTCCAAGTCTTTTGGGTTTGTTATAGGTTCACAGAGTAGTACTAAGCTAACTGCCCTTGTGGGTCATTTTAAGCTTAGCCAATTACCCCATGTGAGAATCAAACCCTGTACCTTGTGTCTGTAAGGTAAACACCTTACCCATTATACGATTCTCCTTTGGGAATGGACCCCATTCCTAAGTCAAGGTATAACTAATTAAAGTTCATGAAATTAGTATTGTTTCAATCTTTGATGTTAGCCAGAAGTGCTCTTCACAGCACCTGGAATGTGCCCAGTAATGACTCCTTTTGTAAGTCGTATGGAGTAACATATACTGGTAACGTATCCAAGTACAATTGTAAATTCTTTTTTTTATAAGACCCATTGCTCCTACTACTACTGGAACTGTCTGGTATCTTTCTTTTACATTGGCCTTGTTTCTGCCTGCAAATCCTGGTACTTTATGACTTTATCTCTCTCTGTACATAAGACATTGTAGTCACTGGGCATAGTGATTTCAATAACCAATGCTACTTTTGTCTTCTTTTCATGGACTATTATATCCGGTTTTCTTGGATCTATTTTTTGAACTGCTGGTAATGGATGATCTCATGTGATATAAACCATCATTTTCTATGATGCTTTGTGGCTGTTTCCAGTGTTTTTCAGCTACTTCACTATTATAATGTTTGCAAAATCCCCAATGCAACAATCTCACTAAATTATTATGCCTTTCAGTATACAGTCCGTTTGCCATTAGTATGTCACAACCAGCAAGATGTACAACTGTTTCCAATTTTCTTTTACAAAACATACATTTGTCTGTTTCTCCCACATGTTCAATGGATTTTGTAAACTAACGTGTATGTAGTCACTATCTTGGGCAGCCAAACCTTTTGTCTTTTGGTTTAAATTCACCTCTCCTTAACCATTCCTGTCTTTGATCCTGATCAAGATGAGGTTGTTCTAAGTTTCCTATACTTACAAATATATTTATGCATTTTCCACATTTCCTGCCTTCTCTCTGATCCTTCAACCTTGTATTATTTTTGGTTTTTAGTACATTCATTTGCTGCCTGATTTTTATCTACTTCTGGTTTGATTTCCATTCTCGCTCGACTCTGATATGCTTCTGTTAAACTAAGCAAGGAAATCACCTTAGACTTTTTCTCAGGTTTCAAAATTTTCACTACATTTGGGTCTTGTGAGGTCAGTAGATATGTATGCAGTCCCACAATTGCAGATCTGTGCATGTAATCAATTTCAAGGAGGGCCATCCCTCCTTCGGAATGGGAAATATATAATCTTGGTATTTTTATAAATAATTTGGTGAGCATGAGGCATCCTTCTTGTTTTCTTGTCCAAACTATCCAACACCTTTTGGTGCCAGTCAATCACTTCAAATGTGTAAGTTAGGACACGAAGAGAAAATTAGTTTATATCTTGGACTTCTGTTCGTATACATGTCAGTGCTGTGTTTAGTATTAATTTAAGCCTTCTGAAATATTCCTTACTGAGTTTTATTCACATTTGTTCACGTTTTATTGTTAATTCTTCATCAGTTACCAAATATTTATACACTCCCTCTTGCTCAAGTTCTTTTATATCACATTCCTGACCCAAACTGATGTTTTCTGGGTGCTGTAGCTTTCACATGTATCAAGACCAAATGACATTCTTTATCATCTGTTTTGACCACTTGCAGTTGTGCCTTCAGTTCCTTATCTGATGAACTATGCAGTTTTAAATCATCTACAAAAAGGTGGTAAGTCTTTACACTTTGTTGTTTTCTGGGAGCCAAATTATAGCCATGACCTAATCTGTTCGGTAGACAGCTTAATGGGTTAAGGGCAAGACAAAAGAGCAGCAGGGACAGACAGTCACCCTGGAATATCCCCCTTTGAATTTTTATCCCTGGAATAATAATTTGTCCTTTATCAAGGCTTAACTGCAGAGTGGTTTGCCACTGTTTCATGGTCACTGTAATGTAAATCGATCAGTGTAGGGTGTATCCTATACATTTTAAAGCACACTTATCCATGAATGTGGGATACCGTCATATGCTTTTTTTTATAGTCTATCCATGCCATTTCTTCCCCTTTTTACAGTTCTCCATTATGACTAACATCAAATGATGCTTTGTTCCATAGGACTTTCTTTTATTACCCTTTTGTTCCATTGTCACAATTGAGTTTTCTTCCAAATGACAAACTCTGTTGGCATTATTTCCAGTGTCTAGTTTATATGTTGTCAGAAGACAAGTTATTGATATATAGTTTTTAGGATAGCCTGCAGGTTCACTATTAATTAGGAGTATTGTTTTTCCTGTTGTTAGCCAGGCTGGTGTCTGTTCAGGGTGTGCATATAAATAGTACTGCAGTTAATACTATCTTATGATGACTGAAATAATATCAAGATCTCTGGGATAAATAAACAAGTTATTTTTGGAGAAGAGGAGAAGAGGGATTAATTGAACAGGCTGAACCTGATTGAAGGATAATTGGTGGCCCTCTACTTTTATACAGGACAACTACTAATATATATATATATATATATATATATATATATATATATATATTTATATGGGTCTACTACGGTTGATAGAAAACGCACTTGATTGAAAATTGAAATTACTAGGACCACTTCACTGAAAGCTCACTTCACTGAAAACTCACTTGACTGAAACTCATTTAGTTGAAAGTTATAAATGGCCTTTTCCCCACTGTAGTGCAATCCTGGAGTTAGTATATATAGTATGGGGGTGTGGGGGGGGCACAGCCCCCTCACATTGGGGGGTGTGAGGGTCGAAGCCCCCCCACATATCTTGGTTATATATTCTCTTTTGGAAACAGTTATTCATTGCACTTGTATCACTGTGTAGAGTTTAAAAGGTTTAAAATATGTGAGGGGCTATGCCCCCCACACATCCCTTACTTTATATACTAACTCCAGGATCGCACTACAAAAGGGAAAAGGCCATTTATAACTTTCAACGAAATGAGTTTCAATGAAATGAGTTTTGAGTGAAGTTGCCCTAGTAATTTCATTTTCAGTCATCAGGCCCTAGATCTGGTGGTGATGCTTCAGTTCTAATCAAAAGGAATACCTCTGTTACAGTTGTGGATTGCACCAATTCCCATACAACATATGACAAAATTCTAAGTTGGGTACTACATCACATCACATTAGGTGAGCAAACTCACATGTGGATTGCCACAGTTTACATCCCCCTACCCTTCTCTGTCTCTATTTTACATAAAGCTCTTGGTTTCCTAAAGACTTGCAAAGCAACACAGTTGATCTTGGCAATTTCAATATCTGTGCTGTTGGGAAAGACTGTCTGCCTCTAAACAGAATTTTGCAGCAGCTTAGCCTGGCAAAGTCACAAAGGCTCCTACTCGATCCAATACAAGGACTGGCTCTGGCTCCATACTTGACCCAATAATAACTAACATACAAAATAGGTACCTTCACACTGAAATACTGCCCAGTGCTCTGAATGACCACTCACCACTTGGTCATTCAGAGCATATTTATTTATTTATTTGTCTTTAGTTAAAAGGGTTGGTCCACTGGGCTGGGAGCCCATTTTCAGTGGAGACCCAAGGAGGAAAAGCTCCGATATAAAAAAACTCCTCAAATAATTGAAGGATCTTTCCCTAATAATAAACTACCAATTATTTTCACCCTTCTCAGTGATATGGTATGGACTCCCCTGAATGCCATGTCTGAAACCACCTCTACTTTATAATTTTTCAACACAAAACTGACCACAATTCAGGATACACTGCACCCCCTTATAAAAAGTAAGCTTACATCACAGTGTTACTCATGGCTTTTTGTGGATATTAAAAACAAAATTAAAGCCACAGACTCAGTCTAGAACTGGCAAAGGACAAAGAAACAAGAATTACAACAAATACTGCAAATGTTCTGTACCTTAGACAGAAACAGGAACCAAACTGGTCAAGACCCGATTATTTTTGGAAAGAAAAAAACACTTAACAGGGGCATTAAATAACTCTTCAGCTACCAAAAATGAACTCATAACATTAAATCACTCCACCTTTACTAATGATTATGCTCACTTTTTGCAGTCCACCATAACCGACATAACTAAAGCCTTTCCAACAATGTACTGCTCTACCAACGAAGAATAAGATGCTTCATGCTGTGATCTATGCTCTCTAACATCTTAAGAAACCTTTCACTTCTCTGAAATGTCAATAAAGCACATGAAGTCCCTACTTCTGAAACTCAACAATTCAGGATATTTATCCAGCAAGGTTCAGCCCACCCTGCTAAGGCTTGCTGCTGAAAAAAAAAAATCACAAACCCCCTCACTCATATCTTTAACCTTTCTCTCACCTCAGGCAGAGTCCCACATTCAAGTATGCAGTTATAATCCCTCTTGTAGATCAGTATGTCTGTATGTACCTTTAAGAAGCTATCCAAGGGCTTGCACAAGTGTATAAATATTCAGCACATGCATGCTAGACTGCCATTTTGTAGTAAGCAGTTGGGATGTAAGCATACATGTATGTAAGGGCTGTCTTAACTAGTTTGTTCATACTTAATGATGCTGCTATCCATCCTGATGTTATTCTATGTATGAAAGCATCTAAACGAAAACTCCAGCCTTCTTGTTATCAGTGTTAGAGAAGATTGAGTGACATGTCTAAAAGACATGGTGTAAGAAACGGCATGTCTAAAAGACAAGGAGTCAGAACTGGTATATCTAAGGGGCATATAGTGAAAGGCGGCCTGGGTAAAATGACTTAAGGTACTGCCAAGGAGCTGGTGGAATATACAGGAGTAGATCATTCCTAAATGTGCAAACTTCACAAAACAGGTCAGAAATGAATTTCAGGTATTAAAGCTTGCTCAGCACCATTTCTTTTCACATAATATGAAACAAAGCATACAGAACATTTTAAATGACATTCTTATAAACCAATATCTACAATATTGATAAAAATACTCAAATTACTATGGAAAATGTTTGAAATAAAGTCTGAATTGCATAAAATGAATAAAATAAAGGGAAATGACTGCATTTTCATATTAAGCAAAGATATCTGAGATATCAGAAGTGTATAATGTGTTCACATGTTTGTGCAGTGTTACAGTAAAGCTATTTCACAAAGTACAGCCATTACAGAGCATACTTTGCAAAGTACAGTATTTTGAAGAGTTTATTGAGCATTTGAATGTTGTTACAAGCTCAGGGATCAGTTTGTTTGTACATAATTACAACGGCTATATTTTTCAGTGTGTTCGTGCATACTTTGTGGGCATGGCAGCCAGATTTCAAAAATGCAGTGCACTTGAGTTCAACAGTAATATTGCTGAAAACTGTAGAGTGTTTGAGCAAGAGTACAACATTTTCATACAGGCTACATTTTCTGATAAAGATGACCGTCCAAAGGCATTTATTCTACTTAATTTAGCTGGGTCAGAAACCATAGAAAGTGAACATTCATTTGCATATGCACCTGCTATCTATACTGGAGAGAGGGAAAACCGTTATATTGTTGCACAGGCTGAGTCAAGGGAGGACCATGAGTGCTTAAAACATAAATTTAGAGAAATGTGTAACCCCCACACAAATGTTACAATGGAAAGGCACTTATTTTATACAAGGGATCAAAAGCCTGGTGAAACTTTTGCAGCATATACAACTGACCTGAGAAATAAAGCTAAAAAGTGCAGATTTGGTGACTTAAAGGATGAGTTGATAAAAGATAGATTTATGTGTGGCATAAAAGATGATGCTGTGAGAAAGATGTTGCTTTGAGACAGTGATTTAACTTTGAATAAGGCCATTGAGATTTGTCAGATATACGAGCTCAAAGAAAAGCACACAAATATGCATACAAATGAGAATAGCTGTAGAAAGTACAGTGATAAAGCTCATGTTGATAGTATGCAGCACTCTATTAAAAGAAACAGGCCCAAGCACATGGCAGCAACTGTAGTCCCTGCAAGCACTTACTGGTAGACCTCCAGAGCTTTCCAGAGTTTGCAGTCTCAGTGAAGCATAAGAGTGAGTCAGCAAACTCAAAGCATAGGCCCCAGCCTAGTTTCATTGCCAACCGTCATAATTGTGGTGGAAATCATGACTCTAAAAGGGAGAAATGTTTAGCTTTTCATCAACAATGGTACAAATGCAGTAAATGGAATAATTTCAAAAGGTTTTGTAAATCAAGAGACTCACTTTCTTTTATTAAGACGGAACATTTTAAGAAATGAGTGGATCAATTAGAAAGCTCCAACTCTGCTCAATGTGGATGGTGTGTCAGTGCTTCATGAAATGGTCAATGCAGTAGATTTAAGGGCAAAGAATGAAGTATTTTGCACTGTTCAGATAAATGACAAACCCATATAGCTCAAAGTTGACACAGGTTCCAAGTGCAATGTTATGTCAACAGAAACATATGCGAGAGTGTATCATGGTGAAAGGCTTGATTTGGTAAAGTGTGCAAAAGCTTGTTGCTTATGGAGGTGAAGAAAGTCTAACAGAAGGCACAGTAGTGCTTTCATGTGACTCTGCTTGGAGAAGCTACGACTTATTTTATGTGTTCGAGAGGCAAGTCCAGTCATTATTAGGGCTCAGAGACAGTTTAAAAATGGGACTATTTTATTTAATGAAGAAGTCTAAAGAAGTCTCCATAGCAGGAGATGAAAGCGCTCACTTTTGGCTTTAAGCATTGTTTCTATCTGTGGAATTAAACTGAACTTTTACTTCTCCGTGCTGACAATGTGTTCTTTGTTTGTGGATATTTCAAGTTAATAGCGTGCTGCTGTTTTGGTTTTACAACGCATGATGCTGAGATTGCAAAAGTATAATTTCACTCTTTGTCTACAAGAAAGGCAAACTTCTTTATCTTGCTGATACATTGACCAGATCACCCAGCAACACCACAGAACAGCATGAGAATGAGAACCTTGATTTTGAAGTCATGAAAGTGAGATTTTTCTTCAAAATGTCTTGATGAGCCGAGAGATCACACAGCCATGGAGCCAGTTTTGCAAAGGGTCAAACACATAATCAAGGATGGCAGTCAAAGCAATCTAGTTTACCTTAAGAAATGCAACCCTATTTTCCATACAGAGATGAGATTTTGTCCTTCAATGGTATCATTATGAAAGCTCTAAAAGTAATTGTTCCAAAGTCCTTGTGACCAGAGTACATTACTATCTTGTGTCATGGTCACCCAGGTAATGAATCTACCAAAAGAAGGATGAGAGGACTAGTATTTTGGCCTTCTATGTCACAGGACATTGAGAGAGCACTTTCTTCTTGTTCCATAAATAATAGTACAAAACCACATCAACAGAAGGAACTACTTCAGCTTAACCAGATTCCAGAACTACCTTGACTGACAGTAGCCACAGACATTTTTGAGTGGAATGATCAACATTATGTGGTGATAGTAGACTCTTACTCCAATTGGTTTGAGATTGATCTATTTCCCAATCTAGCATCCAGTACTGTCATTATGAAGATGAAACATCATTTTGCAGTGCATAGTAGCCCACACAAAGTTACTACTGACAATAGCATGCAGCTTACAAGCCAACAGTTCAAATGATTTGCTGATGAAATGGACTTTACTCTTGTCACAAGTAGTCCTGACTACCAGCAATCAAATGGTTTGGCAGAATGTGCAGTTCAAAGTGCAAAACAGATACTAGAGAAGTAAAAATGAGATAATAGTGATGTTTTCTTGAATCTCTTGAGTCTCAGAAATGCTCCTCATTATAAACATCTTGGTTCACCTGTTCAGAGACTTTGTTGAGACAAATCAGAACTACATTACCAATCAGTAGTCAATTGCTGGTTCCATGTGTCAAGAACAACATATCAGTGAAAGCCAATCTGTTGAAGAAACTCCTAACCCAGAAGTCCTGCTACGATAAAACCACTCAATCCATTATGAGAGGGAGAAGTGGTAAGAATGCAACTGTCCAAAGGTTATGATTGGATTGGTGTTGTGAAGAATACTGGCCCAGAGTAGAAATTGTACATTGTGGAATCACAAGGAGCAGTCTTTAGGTGGAATTGGAAACATTTGAGACTGATGTCCAAGCCTATACCACAGCACATAGCCTTTGAGAAAGACTATCTCAGAACGAGTTATCCAGTGTTTCAATTCCAGAGGAAGTCCCAGAGGACATTCCCATTCCTGTGACAAACATACCTCTCAACTGTCCAGATTTTCACAGAATGTCCAGCTTTTTGCCTCACATTTTTGGTCTGTTCCTCATGTTTCTGACAAATTATTGGTAAATCATTGAGGATGGATGTCAGAAATTAATGACAGGGTTTTTGAGTTTTAGATTTCATACCCTTCTGAAAATTCATGCTAATGGAAAACCTGTTATTCGATCAACTTCTTAAGTTTATAAATGCAATATTTAAAAGCTGTCCCTATTTTGGGGCATTTTCCCCTCATTATTTATGGCTTTGTCCAAATTTCTCATGCTAAAGGGTTGAGAGGTATGGTGACTAATCCAGAAATCCCTCATACAAGTTGTACACAGCAGACTGTCTCTGTTGCTAAATTTGGTCCAGACTGTTATGTTATGAGATACGGTATGGTTGCATCTCTAAATCCTGTGACAGACATGCAGCAACCTGGACAGGAACATTGTGTTTTGCTTCTAATGTATATAGTAGTGCATGTTTAACTCTGATGTTGTTTTTTTCAAAGAGCAGTCTTTTTAAGTGGGAGGATGTAGATTAATATGTGTTTATCTACCTTTAAGAAACTTTCTAAGGGCTTGCACAAGTGTATTAATACTGAGCACATGTAAGCTAGACTTCCATTTTGTAGTAAGCAATTGAGATGTAAGCATGTATGCATGTAAGGTCTGTCTGTTAACTAGATTGTTTGTATTTAATGATGCTGCTATCCATCCTGATGTGTTTCTATGTATTAAAGCATCTAAACAAAACCCCAAGCCTTCTTGTTATATGCGTTAGAGACGAAAGAGCGACACCTCTACCTAAACTCACTTCTCCTAATGGGTTGGAGGATTAAAACCCATTTCTTTCTGTGCCCTATTACCAAAATATTTGAAAAACATTGATTTAAGCAACTACTTAAGCACATTAACAGCTATGGTCTGTTATGTGAAGCTTTTGCAATGCCTTCAGTATCTTTACTGCTTTGGTAATGGTCATTGATACCGTTTGTTGCAACTTGAATGAGGGATTTATTACTACAGGTCTCTTTGTTGACATGACAAGGTCTTATGGAATAGTCAGCCATACCCTTCTTCTCAACAAACTCAAAAGACTCATCTTTGGAGATAAATGTTAAATCAACAGATATTGTTATCTAAAAGACAAAACATTCCAAGCCCATATCAATGTCTCATCCTCTAATGCTGGTAAATTTAATACAGGCGTACCACAAGAGTCTGGGTTAGGTAGTCTTCTGTTTCTGTCTTTGTTAATGATCTTCCTCTAGAATTATTAAATCTTAAAAGAGTAATATATGTGGATGATATGCTGCTCCTGCATTGCACTACTAGCCACAGTGACCTGCAAACCAAATTACAGGACAATTTTACTCAGTTATGCACCTGGTCCAGTACTAAAAAAACTACTAATTACCCTAAGAAAACCAATGTCATGGTTTTTGCCTCAACCAGAAATTACCCACTATTCCTCCTATTTCCTCAACAGATCTTAATGCGAACAATATATCTAATGTCACTGAACAGAGATATCCAGGCCTAATACTCAACCCTACCCTTTCCTTTGTAACTAATAAAGTATTTTGCTTAATTAAAGCTATGTTAGTCTCCTTTCACTCATTGCTCGCAGGCCATAGTAAAAAATATATTTTAATACCCAAACTTGAATATGGCCTTCCTTTTCTTGTTATGCATTCAGCACATAGTACTTGCAGAATACAGGCTGTTGAGAATAACATCTGCAGATTTATTCTATTAGCAAACACCAGATGCACCACTGCAATTTGTTAAAAAATGTAAATGGCTATCACTGTGTCGCAGGGCTACTTTTCCTCTCAGAACTCTAATTTACAAGGTTGTAAAACATGGACATTGCCCCCCTCCCTTAAGAGTGCAACTGTCTTTACAAGATAATCCTTGTGTACACAGAAATATACTGGACAACAATTTCTCTCTAGTACACTCTCATTTTAGAACTGTTGTAGGTGAGAAAACGTTCATTTTGGGACCTTCTACCTGCCTACTGACATCAAAATCTAGAAATTATTAAAAGCTTCAAAGAAGCACTTAAAGAGCATCTATTTACTGTATCTACCTGCAGCTGCTACAGTGATGGTGGTAAGGCAACTTAACACTCCATATCATAAATAATTGAATACATTTAAGAAACTTTTCTAAGCCTCTTAATGTAGTATCTTGTATGCATATATTTCAATGCATATAGGAGTTTATGTATGACTGCACTGCATTTGATACATATCTTAATATTTCTTCCTTTCTTTCTTTTTCTTCTGTTTACATTTCTTTTCACAATGCACTCTGACTGAATGTTTTAATCTTACCCTATCTGCATTCAGTCTTATGCTCAGAATTTTGCCATGTAGTAATTTTGTATATAATATTGTTGACTGAAAGACCATGATGTATTTTTCTACTCTTTGAGCTTGTGTCAGGACTGGAAAGGTCCAATAAAACAGTTCATTTACCTTGTCTATAAATTTAGCCTGCCATCTATGTTAGTCAGTATTCTCAAACAGCTGAACTTTCCAGCCTTGCCCTAAACCATATTCAGTTTGCCTAGCTTACTGTTGTATTATCTTATTCACTGCTGACAAATGTGGTTTTAAGTTATTAATTCATTTTTTTTTCTGCTTGCATTAATAGTCATGAAAATGGTATGGTCTGTTTTGCAAACCATTTTGGCAGCTGTCTGGCCTGACACTTTTTGGTTTGCATGAGTCTGTACAGTCCTGTGAAATCTAGTTTAAGAAATTAATGTATTTGTGTAGTGAAACTATTTACCTCTTATGTCTGTCAGTGTATTGCAGCACGTTGGTTCCTCTCTAAAGTGGACTATTTCCATCCATGACCTGGTACATCATCACAAATACACAAGAAGACATGCCATGCATTACACTACCAGATACTAAAAGTGACTAGTTCAGCAAAAAAACAGAAATGGATGTTTCAAGATCAGTGATAAAGCAGAATGTTAGAATTTATAGAGTTAAACAAAAGAGCAAAAGACAAGTAATAGATGTACTTATTCAGTGATGTCACAAGTCTTGGTGTAGAGAGAAAGGTTTGTGTTTGTGGAATTCTGCTTTATTAAAGTACTTCTGGAATCAGTTGGCCTTCTGCTTTGTGGTTCATTTGGATTTACATCTTTACAAGCGGTTTGTTAAAGTCTTGGTACATGCGGTCGCCGAAAGCAAAAAGGTTAGTAATTATATTTGGTTGTGGAGACAAGATCTTGCACACTATATAAGATGGAGGAAGGAGGTCACTGTTAGATCAAGTAAAGTGCGTTTTTTTATCATTTGTTGTATTCCTGAATGCCTTTATTATTATTAACCTCTGAAGGAAGATTATTTCAGACAGATGTGCCAAGGGCTGAGAAGACATCAAACCTCAAAATGAATTTAGAAAACAGGAATTTAGCAGATAGAAACATTTCTGCATCCCCTCTGACCATGAGCTTAGATGCGAGTTAGTTGGAAGGAGGCATCATTCAGGTTGGCATGCAGGTTGTTTGATGCCATGGCAATCTAAAGACGGTTAGCCTTCTGTGGCCTTGAGCCCTCAATATCTCATCTTGAGCAATGGTTCTGCAGGGGTGGCTGACCACACCACTGATCCAATCCCAAAGGGTTCATTGTTGGTCATTCCCCTATTTGGCATACGTTTCTCAGACCTTCAAGACAGCACTCTTAGTTATGTCTATCCAAGTTTGAACATGACTGTAAATTGGGAGTGGTTATTCTATCCTACTCTGACTCACAATTGCTTCAACATGTATGCATGATCTCAAATTAAATGTGGAAAAGCAGTATAATTAATTTTGTCAAACAAAACATTTCCCATACCCTATGGAGTGCCCACCCCTCCCTTTAGATACTGTTGTAAGAGAACTAGGCATTCTTGCTGATAATTCCTAACCTTTTGACCATCATGTCTCCACAGTAGTTAGGACTCTACATAAAAAAGTCTTAATTCCTCTTTATTCATATCTTATTAAACCAATTATTGAATATAATGCCCCTTTTGGCACTTATTGGTCTAATCAAATATGTCATGAATCTTTAAAATATCAAAACGTCAACATAGATAAGATTGACAAAAACATTTCAAACATTCAAATTACTAAACATCCAAAATAATGAAAAGGTTGAAATCTCTAAACCTAATTTGTCTGAATCGTGGTACTGTTATGGAGAGGGTTTTTCTATGTTAAGATTTACTGCTAGTTTTAGGGGCAGAGGCAGACTTAGGGTTAGAATTAGGACATGCATGCATTACTATGGTGAGCAGGTGGGGATAGACTTAGCTTTTATTACTAAGGTGGTACATGAAGCCCTCTGCCCATCTTAGTAATGTGTGCTGAATATAACCCTGCCACAAACTTAACTATACACATTACCTTAGAATAACCCTTTCTATAATGCTACTACTAATTACACAAGACAGCTCAACCACTACTCACAAATATATTCACCACAATAAATCTATCCCCTAACTATAACCCTTTCTATAACCTTAGCCTGCAAATACTCATGCACATACTAAATGTATCCCCTTACTTAACCCTAATTCTAACTCTAACCTGCGAACACTTGTGAACACACACAAACACACATCCACATACATTCTCACAGACACAGACACACACACACCCACCCATATATATTCTGAGACACACACACACACACACACTAAATGTATTTCCTTACCCAACTCTTACTCTAATCCTAATCTGTAAACTTTTGCACTTGTGCTCCCACCCCAATATAAATTTTCTTACCTCTTTTTAATAGAGTAGACATTTGGCCAAAAGAACATTTGTTAAAATGAATATACACACAAACTAACCTGCAGTTCACTTTGTTGAACACATTAACATTTGATAAAATGAATAGCAGCCATCTAAAAATATCACTCAACTAGAGAGAGGCTCTTAACTGAAAAACTAAACAGATCAGTAGCCTCCAAAATCTTTATTATCAGAACAGGCTGGCAGCCTTCTCTCAGCAGTCAGTTTCTTATAGAATACTCATGTTTCTAGCCTTTTGAGATATGAAAGATCCAACCTTCTTTGACCTTCTATTCCTTCACAGAATGAATGGCTCCTCAAATACCCAGTTACAGAACTGCAGTTCATTTATATATGACACATTGGCTTGATAGATTATTATTCCAACCACACCTCTGAAACAAGCCTCCACTACATGTCAAAAAGAGTAGCATCCTTGCCACCTTCAAGGTAAACCAAGATAACTGTATGGGTAGCTGATAGTCTCCCCCCAGCTCGTCTTGTATTACCCTTCTTGAGGCCAGACAGTTCTCAAGTAGGATAATAATATAATTTCTTACAAAGAAATTTACAGCCTACAGTACTTTCTTGAAACAGGGGATGACTAGGAATGTAACAAATGGCTAGCTAAATCTTTGTATGCCCTCCTGAAAGGATTATAACTAGTCATTTGGCACCATATTCATTCTTGGATTTACAAATACCTAGGACAAAGTAGGTTAGGCACTTTCTAACCACCAATACGACTCCAATATTGATCTTTACACAGTATGTTACAACAAATAAAACTGAAAGGGTTATAGGGAGGAGAAAAGATGTTGGCCTAGCCATGTTTTACTAAAATCTTAGTATGTCGAGGTCACGTAATTTAGTCAAAACATCAAACTTTACTGAAGACTTACGCTGGTTACGGAGATTTTATTTATGTATCAATCAGTTCCACATATTGTGGCTCTGTTTTTTCCCCTTAAACTGAGTTGTATATGATTACTTTACACCTTTTCACCAGCTATTAACCTTTATGTAAGGCTTTGCTTACATCGTTTCTTTTTTTTTTTTTTCTTTTTTTTTTTTTACTGACCCAAAGCAGGATGTTGTCATGTGAACATAGGAATACCTACAAATTAGACAAGTCAGTAATAAGAGAGTTCAACACTGGTAAAAAATAGAGGACTCAAAGTTAAGATCAAGGGATATGCTAGTTGCGACTAAGAGATGAAATGCAGTCTTTACACTGGGTCTGTTAGCATGATCATTACTTTGATATACCCCTTCCTTCATATGTAGGCATTTGTTAAATAATGTGAGAAGATGAAGTCACAGGCTTAAGTGTCAGTCATTTGTGACTGACAATTTAACGTGATCACAAATGAGCAATTTGATTTACCTGTAAACATCAATACTGCTTTGAATTCACTTTTCAAATTCACTTCTCTTCAAGATACAGTGATCATTTGGAATTAGTACTGTGAAGAAATTAGACACTTGAGCTAGCATGCCTGGCTGAAGTTTTGTATATAATTTCAGAGTGACCTGTGTATTATATGTCAACATGACTAGCTATGATACTGTAAATAAGTTATTACATCTTGATTTATAATCTGCTTGTATAAAATGTTTTAAAGACTTTTAACAGTGTTCTTTTACATTTTTATCTGCACATTTGTGAATAAAGATTCTAAAGGCAAACTGTCTCAGATTTAGCTGATCTGCGGATGATGCCATCAAAATGTTGAGAGTTGCTGTGTGTTACTGTCAAAAAAGACTGTCAGAAAGACAGGAAGGAACCTTTAGAAATCAGCTGTTTTTCAAAATATGAAATGAAATTAGAACTGGAAAAGTTGACAGGCTAGTCTGTAAAAGAGCCTACTGAAGACAGCATAAGTCAGTTGCAGTTAACCAGTTGTGAGCAGTATGTACTGTAGAGTGGATACCTAAAGCTGTTTTGATATGTTAAATGAGTTTAACATAGCAAGACAGCTTTCAGAAAAGCAACAGAGAAAGGAAGATCTCCGTTGCCTTTTTTTTTTTTTTTTTTTTTAAGATATCTCGCTATGTTAAACTCATGTAACATAGCGAGATAACAGCAACGGAGCTCTTCCGTTCTCCATTGCCATCCAAAAAAATAAAAAATAGGGCGACCGGACCTTTTTCCATTGGTATAAGTCTTTGATTTACAACGTGCATGCTGACCAATCAGCGTGCACAGTTTGGAATATTAATGGGGGGTCGTTGTTTAATATTTGTTTTAATATTTAATTTTCATAATTGGACATCCCTTTAAAATGGCATGAAGACACTCTGATTAGTGGAAGCATTACTGTATTTTGAGGAAGGGATACAACTGGAAATCTGTGCCAGGCTTTCCTAGAAGTGTCTGGATGTGTGAGATTCAATTTATTTAAGTGTGATTGTATCAGAGGTGTTAAACTGGGACACATTGCTCTGAAGTGTGTAACGAAGAGTTATAGTTGGGGTGGACAGAAGTATACAGTCCAGTTCCAGGTTATAGAGCATGTTCTTGCTGTTCTCTTAGGGGCAAGTTGTGAAATATTACTACTGTTTAAATGACAGTCTCACCCTGGAGTCAGTAGTGAAGATTGAAGCTCCATAGTTACTGACCTAGGATAGTGGGAGATGTCACATTATTTTTTGGCAGTTCAGTGGGATATTGTCTGGACATTACATTTAATTGGTGGCATTTCAATAGGATATTAACTGGATGTCACACCAGCAGTGTGGGATATTTTAATTGGACTTCAGTAGCCTGTGGGTAGTTGTCACTAAGGTATGCACTCTCAACAGCCACAAAGTAAACATACAGATTCTCAGTTCATCACAGCTTTATTTATTTGTAGTTAGTCAGTCAGGGACAGCAGGCAAAGATGTCAGCAGAAAACTAAAGTAAGCTGACCAAGAACCAGTTGGCCAAGGATTGTGAAGCCAGAGGACTGGTGCATGTCAGCCTGACTACTGAAGCAATGATTTCACCTTAGTTGCAGCTTCAGCTCAAACCAGGCATTCGGAGGATATCCAGTTTGATATTGGGGTTGTGCAGCCTGCCGAAACAGGACAGTCCACTTTTTCTTCAGAAGACCTGAGAATCCATACGGGGTTAGACAGACTGTGCCCGGAGGTCAAAAGTCTTGAACTGGAATCTGCAGAGAGACTGCACCTGGAAGCCCAATGACTGCAGACTGAAGATGGACTGAGATGTATAAAAGCTGAGGAAAACGAGAGAAATCACCACCATGAAGTGGCACTTCTTATCCTTCAAGAGGGTCATGGAGGTAATGGGGAACTGGACCTCAGAAGCTGTAAAGGTCAGTACAGTTTTTCCTCAATACAGGGATGGAGATGACTTTGATAGTTTTATTCATATATTTGAGAGGTATGTCGACAGAATTATGTTGACCCTGAGCTCTGGGTTTGGCTCCTGACTCCCTTATTCCATAGTAAAGTTGTTCAGGCCATGTCAGAATTGTCTGATGTAGATTGTTTGAATTATGTAAAAGTTAAGAACAGTCTTCTAGATTGTTTTAAACACCTGAAGCTTATAGAAAAAAGCTTCATAAACACAGACACAAGGCAGATGAAAGTGTACATGATTATATTGCTGACTTAAGTACTTACTTTCACAGATGGGTGAGTGGGTGTCAGGTCACCACTTCTGAAGGACTGGCAGACCTTTTGGTGTGGGAACAAGACCTCAGTGCTTTGCCTGATGATATGAGAATCTGGTTAGCAGACCAAGAGAAGAGCTAAAAGCCCTGTCCCTCGGCTCAGTCTCATAGACTCTTCAGAGGTGACCTCTGTCTGGCATACAAAGCAATCTCAGACCCCACCTTGATGGGACTGCTGCATAGCCACACACCAAGCTCCACTTGAGTAACTTGCATGTGTGACCTCAACCTGGTCTGTGACATCAATAGGACTTGTTGAAGGGACAGATTAGTGTCCCAGAGATTCTCCCTTCTGTGGAATAGACTCCCTCTACACGTCAAGCAGAGTACCTCATTAACCCTTTTTAAGCACAACCTGGATAACTGGATGGGGAACAGAAAATACACCCCTGGGATTTCACTTGTGTCCCTGGTAGACAAGGGCATTGGGTGCTGACTTGCTGGAACATGGGCTAAGTTCTTGGCTAGGCTTGTAAGGGCCTCAGGGCCAATAGCCTAGTAACTTCCTATGATCCTATGAAGAGCAACTCTGAGGAGGAGTTTGGGGGAAAAGAGGATGTCTACTTAGCAAGCAGAGAACCAATGCATAAGACACGGATACCCAATACTGCACATGGACATAAGGGAACCCATAGGAGGGCAGTCTAATCCACTCCAACAGAGTACACCAGTAACAGAGGAAACTACTAGTCCAAATACATGGTTAGGGATTAGATGCTTCAAATGTAACTAGAGTGGCCACATAGTAGTAAAATGTCCACTGACGCAAGGTGAGAAATAAAGGTGAGGGAGCCAGCAAGTGGTGAAGACAAACTGCCAGTGGCAAGTTGTTTGTTAACAACAGGGGTGCTGATCTATCACCAAAATGTATATCCTACATAGGTTACTGCTAAGAGAGAGAGAGAGAGAGAGAGAGAGAGAGAGAGAGACAGCTTTGGATATAACCATCGTGAGGCCTGCAGTGGTTAGAGAACAGCAGTACTTGCTTGGACAGTCCACACCAGAATGAGCTTTGGGAGGTAGCACTTTCCAAATACCTTTGGCTAGGGTTCATCTTGAGTGGGAGGGTGGAAGAGGAAGCAAGCAGGTAGGCATGTTTGAGGATATTCCTGAAGATGTCTTGATAGGGAATGACTTTGATGATGCAGTGCCTTGTATGCATGCAGTGACACGTAGTCAGGCTTGGAGACAAGCATATTGGTCCGGTAACCTGGGGGAGAGCCAGATAGCCACCACACTAGTCTCAGTTTCAGGTATGAGAGCTATTTCAGAGAATAAGCTATCCTGTAGCAGTAAATCTGAAAGTGAGACACAGCTGCTGGGAGGTACTGATAGTCCCTTGGACACTGACTGCAAAGATGGAGGGGAGTGATAATACCCAGAGTTACAGTGAGGTACAGCTGCCAGAAGTTACTAAGCTTCCTGTGGAAGGGGAGCTTGGGTGGGTCACAAATGTAGAAGCTTGAGGGAGATGGCTAAGGAGGCACCTGAGGCTCAAGGAAGAGGGGAGTTTGTATACTTGTTTGTTGTATAAAGAGTGGACTCCTAAGGGACAGCTGGAAGACAAAGTAGTACAACAGCTTGTAGGGCATAGAGCCTATCATCTGCCACTTCCAGCTATACTCCCTAATATTGCTTGTGCAGGTGATATTGGGGCAGAGAATGAAAGTGGACTCCTAAGGGAGGGCTGGGAGGTGAGGTAGTACGGCCGTTGGTAGAGCCTACCGTCATGAATATTAACACGAGTCCCTGTTCAGCAGTACGCTCTGCCTGTTTGGATCTACTTGAGTCTATCAAGATACATCCAAAGACTATGGTTTTTGGTGACTAATTACCAAACTATCGACTGGGTAAATTACTCATGCTCAAACTCATTTACTGAAAGGTTCCTTGACTTTGTTAACTCCAATGACCTGGACCAGCTGGTTGACACCTCCACAAGGGGGGCCAACATCCTGGATCTGGTGCTTATCAATATGGGGACCACTGTAGCACTCCCACTGTGAGGTCCTCCCTGAGATATGACCACAGATCGGTCTCATTCGAAGTAAATATCACACCTACCCCCCAGCAGCAACTAAGCTAAACTAAAAAAACTTCTCCATAGCAGATTATAACCTGTTACGGGACAGTATAAATAGCTTCACTGCACCTCCTCTCTCAAATGGAACTGACAACTATGCCAAGCTCTACACCAATGCTTTATACAAAACACCTGTATAACTGCACTGACTCAGCTGTACCTGATAGGACCAAAACAAGCTCCTAAAGGAAGAGAAAACCTGCCTGATGGACAACTGCCATTAACAGGCTATACAATAAGAGGAAGAAATCTCTGTCTAAGAGTAAGAGGGAGCGAGCCCTCATAAACTGGAAACACTCCCTCCTCAGCTTAAACAAGTAAAGAAAACTTCTTGTGAAGTCCTCCAAAGCAAACTATGAGACCAAGTTAGCTTCCTCAACAAATGACAACCACAAGGCATTCTATAGTTACATCTGTAACCTAAAAGGAAAGGCCCAGATTTGTGCAGAACTGGTAGTTAATGATACCACACATACTGAGCCTGTGGACAAAGCTAACCTGTTGGCTGACAGGTTCTGTGAAAACTTCACTCCCCTGTCCCCACCACACGTTCCCCATGACATCCCTACCACCTATCTTCTACCCTGTATCCCTTAAGAGCAGGTCATAAATGCCCTCTCTAAGGCCAAAAACACAGCATCTATGGGATCTGATAAGATCCCAGGCTGCGTCCTACATGGGTTCCAATGTGAATTAGCAACACCATTGTCTACGCTTTTCAATCATATTCTAAGCTCCGGCTTCGTACCAGCTAAATGGAAAACAGCCACCATTATTCCCTTGCACAAAGGTGGTGCTTCCATTGACCCCAGGAACTACAGACCTATTAGCCTGACTACCCTTATCTACAAGGCCATGGAGTGAATCATCATAGACCTTATAAACAACGATATAGGTAATCTCCAAACACTTGACCCTACTCAGTTTGGATTTGTCAAAGGGAAATTATGCCTGTTAAACCAGGTGGACTTCTTCGAGATGATCGCCAAGGCCCTGGACGAATGGAAATCTATGCATACAGCCTACCTAGACTTAGCCAAGGCTAGCTAAGGTATCTAACACTATCCCCCATTCAGGCATCATTGACAAACTCATCCAACTAGGCATCAACCCTTGTATCTTTAGATGGGTCACTAACTGGCGCACTGATAGAACTCATAGTCAAAATAGGGGAATCCACCTACAACAGCAGACCTGTAACCAGTGGTGTTCCACAGGGATTAGTCCTGTGACCTCTACTGTTTGGAATCTATTTCTCCGAAGTACAAGCAAAAACTAAAGGTCTGTGGCTGACAAAGTGTGCTGATATCTGAAAACTTGGATCAGTCATAGAATCTCCAAATGATGTCAACATCGTACAAAAGGGTCTTACACAAACAAATGATTGGTGCCAAAGTCATGGCCTTATACTCAATGCAGAAAAATGCATTATCATTCCTTTCAGTAAAAGTGATGTTCCTGCTAACTACCACATTGATAGCAACATCCTAAGTATACACTCAGTGGTGAGAGACCTGGGCACACAGGTTGACAGCAACCTTACCTTTGATCACCATGTCTCCACAGTAGTAAGAAGGGCATTCTATATTGTTCATCTCATAAGTAAGGGCACTGCCTCCAGGAAAAAAAAAAGTTATAACCTCTCTGTACTCTTCCCTCATCAGGCGAATAACTGAGTACAATGTACCTTTCTAAGCACCTGCAGCAATTGGAGAAACCACAAGGGTTCCTCACAAGGAAAATTCAAAGCCTCCACCATCTGTCCTATGGGATCATCTGAAATCACTGTCACTTTATTCTTTTTCATACAGACTACAATCTCTGACCTTGCGTTATTGGAAATGCTTCATATCCAAAAGTCAAATGGTACATGGGTTACTTGCTCTAAAGACGTTAACCGGTTATGTGACATTAATAAAACCTGCTGGAAGGGCAGATTTGTCTCCCTGAGGTTACCACACCTTTGAAACAGACTCCTACTTCATTTCAAACAGAGCACCTCATTGGCCCTCTCCAAATGCAATCTGGACGATAGGATGGGTGACCGTAAATTCAACCTGGAGGTTCCACGTGTGTCCTTCTTGGACATGGGCAATAGGTGCTGATTGTGGAAATAAGGTTAGAACTTGGCTAGTCTTGTAAGGGCCCTAGGGACATTAGCCTAGCAACTTCCTACAATCCTATACTAGGAGAATCACAAGGTATTTAATGTAGGCTATGGAACGAAACTGATAAATTCTTCTGTTAAACAAATAAGAACTTCTAAACAGTAATAGGATTTATGTTTTCTGAGCCTTCAGGGAGGAAGTGAGGAATAAAACCTATGTCGACATCAAGCAGTAGTAAGAACTTAAAATTATACTTTCTATACAAGTGAACAGAAGATACTGTGCAATAACATTTCCCTTCCAAAGCTTTTGAGTGACTGCATTCAGGGAGCTTATATCATTGTAATTATACCACAGAAAAAATACAAATGTAGTCAGGGACCTATGAACAGGGGTTAAATCACTCTCTTAACTATCATGTGACAATAATAGTCATGAAATCCTTTTATTTAGCGCAGCTAAAAGCAAAAGGAACATCTTCAAGGTCCAAAGAAGTAATCACTTCCTTATACTGAGAACTGAACATACCAATTATCAAGTACAATGTTCCCTTCAGAATGTATCCCAATAAACATTTCAGACAATTAGAAAGACCCCAAAGATTCCTAACTATAAACATCACAGGTTTAAAGTCCCTCAGCTATTAAGAGACTGAAAGCTCTATACTTTTATTAAGTGACGTTATCTTTGTCTTGCTTACCTCGCCAAAAGAGACCCAGTTTTCATGGACCTCCTGTAAGTCCAGTAGTTCCAGTAGTAAAACCAAGAACCTTCATCTTCACCAGCAGATAAATAAAACATGGTGGAGAGACAAGTTTATAACTCAGTCTTGCAAACCTTTGAAATAAACCTTCCTTGCACGTTAAGCAGTGTGACTTACCATTTTCATTTAAATACAACCTACATGACTGGACGGGTATTCATGAATTTAGTCTGGGACTCAGTGGTACAGCTTTCCTGGAGAAAGGAAGTGTGGCCTGAAAGAGGTACTGTAACTACAACAGAGCCAGTAGAGTGCATGTGTAACCTAGTGGAGTATTTCATCTGTCAAAATAGACAGGTAACAATAACATCATGTGCACTGACTCTGCTTAGGCAAGGCAGTTACATGAGCAGACCAGACCACTGGACCAATATTAAGAGACCATCCACAGAAGAAACTAATGCCAGTGTCAGACTATCTGAAAAAAAAGTGAAGGTTGTGTGCTGAACTTTATAAATCACTGTTTTTTTTTAGTAAGCATACATGTAATAGGCTTAAAGTTCAATACAGACAAAGGAAACAAAAGCAGGAACAAAATATCTGCATTATATACGTTGCATCATATACAATAACTTTTGTATTTCTTCATCTTTGGCAAAGTTACTTATGGATCTGTGATAACTAGCAGGGTGTTGCTTTAGTTAGCCATTTTAATAGTTTGCTCAGTAAAAATACACTATGTTTAAAGTGCAATACATAAGCAAACAGAATTGCAATTATATAGGTAGTACAATAAACATTCATTCATTTGTTCATTTTGTCATTATTTGCTTAATCAAATACAGGGTCTTGGGGAAGCATAGCTTATCCCAGGACTCAGCAGGTTAAAAAGAGAGTTGCTACTTTGTAAAGAGTACCATCTCCTGCTAGGACATACACACCGACTCCCTTTCACACAGTATACTCACTTATGGGCCATTTGGAGCAATGCCATTTCACCTATGGCATTTATTTGGGACATGGGAAGAAACTTAAGTACCAGCAAAAGTCCACACGGACATAAGGGGGATCTGCACTCTTCACGCAGAATACACACCATCTGAGGACTAAACAGGTGAACAAAGTACTATGAGACAACATTGTTAACCATTTTGTGTTTGTGCCATCAGTTACGTCAAACAGTTCTACATTTTTATCCTGAACATACTGAACTGAAGGCTGCAGTGAGATGATCCTTAGGTACATGACATGCACCAAATGTAATGGTAATGGCACTGACAACCACACAAGGCCAGCTGTGAGACAAACTATTAATTAGATGTGATTTACTGTATCTGGAAAGCAGCTGCAAAGGTGGTTTAGTGCAGAGCATAGGCCGGTATTTAATTTACTCCACCAGGGTTGGTCATAAAAGCCTGGGCTAGTGTACGGACTATGGCAGAGATGGAATTGTTTTTAACCACAACAGCCTTACTATTAGGAAGATAAATAAAAATTATTTACAGAGGTTGTATGAACCCTTTGTAGCTTGCAACTGAGGATGTGATGTTTAGCTGTGTATGAGGTTATGTAGTTTTAGGTGGCTGCTTCGTGATACAGAGCTATTTGTTTTTCAAAGACTAGAGGTAGCATAGAATATGCGCTTGCTATTTAGGTCTAGAACTGTGTAATCATCAAATCGGGTTAAATGCTTAAAGAATCAGTGCAGTGTTATACACAGAGCTGGTGGGTTGCTAAAATGTAGAGGGGAAATGCATTGTCTGTGAGATGTTTTTACTACTTGATTACTTTAAGTAAGCATGAAATTCACTTTTAAAGACTGAATCATTTGTTTTCCTGAGTTACAACCTAAAAAGCGCAAGGAAAATGGGGCCTGCACATTCAAAGCTAAAAGCCTCATGAACAGATTTTAAATATCAGAGAAGACATTGTGGAAATCTTAAAATACTTCATTGGATGAATAAGTGTTGAAATGGGAATTCTGTCAAATTACAAAAATGATTGCGAGTAAAGTGTATACAATAAAGAGATGGTGGAGAAAGAGGTAATGAAACAATGGCAACTTTACTTTTTTGTTTCTAATGCAGCCTGGCTGTGGTGCATGTGAACTCCATTTATATACTTTGTATTGTGAGGAGTGAGACCACTGCTACTGCTATGATGACTAACGTTTATAAATCGGCCATTTTCTGAAAGTTGTACAATTATTTTAATGTTATACTCTGCACTGATGCATACTGCTGGCTGTTGTGCTCCTCTGCTCATAGCTTTTGTCCTTTCTCATCTGATCCTTCACACAATGGAAGGGGAAGGATTGGTACAGTGTGATATGGCACATATGATGATAAATATCTGGAAGGTTTTGTTTAACAGTATTTTAAGAGGAGGAGGAGCACTGACATTCTGGAAGAAAGAGGTGATGGCTGTAATACCTAGAGAGGCTAAAGACCCATTAGATCCAGCTTCATATGGGCCCGTTTCCATCCTAAACCATGATTATAAAGTGTTTCTATCTATAGTGGCTAAAAGAATGGCAAAGGTGATGTCAACATCGATAGACCTGGATAAGTGTGGTTTTGTGGAGGGGAGGCAAACATTTGACACTATTCTATGGTGCTTAGCCCTCACAGCAAAATGTTTATTTATATATTTATTTAATGACATTTGTTTACCAGAATGGCAAAAACCTGGCAGGGGTGTGTACACTTTTTATATCCATTGTATATGCAGTAATTACATACATTTATTACAATCCATCAAAAAACTACATCAAATTGCAATTTCTTTTCAAAGACAGTAACTTCAAGCTGTAGTTTTCAGTCTTAGTTAAGTCAGTTTCTGTGCTTCAAGTTTTATTATTTACAATACCACTTCTGACCTTGCAATCAGTTCATCAATGACAGTATTTCATTCTGGCTAGTAAAATCATAGTGACCTGCAACCATTTGTTTGCAGCCAACAAGGGAATATCTTGATAAAGAATTAGAAGACTGTAATGAAGAAGACATCAGTGGAATCCTGGTAAGTTGTTGTTTAATTATCACTGCTGACATAATCATTAATCACAACAAAGAAAATCACACTCCAGTTGCACATTTGCTGTATATAGTTAAAATGAAGGTAAATAATTATGCATATATGGAATCAAACACAGTCAGAGACACAGTGTATTATCAGTTATTTACTTCAAGGGTGAAGAATAAATACATTGAGTATATTATCAAGAAGTCAAATTCATTAACATTTATATACATACAATATGTATATATATTGTTTTTAATTTTAGACACAAAGTCAGATTTCATGCTTTACAGTCCAGAGACTAGGAGTAGCTTGCAGTCACAATGCCAAGGAAACATTCCACCATCTTGTGCAATGTGGGATTTCATCAGCAAAGCAGTATTCATGTAGGTCTCTCTACTGAAGTGTCAAGGTACTCAGCATGGATCCTGAAGTTGGGGTGGGAGTTGTAGCACTTGAGGCCTGCTATAAAACATGGAAACATAGACAATCATTGCTACAGATGGCCTTTGTAGTATCTACAATAAATTGATTATGATTTGTGGTAGTAATGGCCAGACAAGATATATGTAAGTGGTAATATGCAAAGTTGTGTCAAGGGCATAATATTATGACAGCTGGCATTCAACTCATCCTGGCTCTTGTGTTAAAGAAGCACAGTTGCTGGGGTTACCCTTACTTACTGAGAAGTTACATCACTCAGTGTTTAATGCACTGTCAGCAACATCTGAAAGTGCCATGTTTATGAACTGTTTAGTGACATTTTTAAATAACTGATGTAACATAAGGAGGCCTAGAACAATAAGGTCCAGTGCAGAGGAAGAGGTTCTTCAGTGGATAGGCTCTTTAGGCCATTTTTTGCTTCAGTTTCTATTAAAAAACATGGTCACTGCCAATAGTATTTCCATTTTGCAAAGGCTGCTACTAGCCCAGCATTAATGCCAGTGTGCTGAACAGCCAACATTAATGACCAATCCACATAGTGGAGGCATCCATTATTCTATCAGGCCTGTGTTCCAATTTATGCAGCTTCATTATATAGCACAGCCTGCAGTCTATTCTCTCCATATAGTGGAGCCTTTCAGTATTCCATTAGGCTACTTGTTAGGAATACCAGCCCTTTGTAAACAGAAAAAAAAATCCATTTAGTGTATTTGATATACATTTGACTTTGACATCATATAATGAAGTACATTTGGAAGTGTGCAACTTATTCAGCTCCGTCAATGTATTTTGTAAACTGGTTTGCCTGCACATAAACATTTTGTTTATAAAAGGTCTATACTATATTAAAGCTAATTCCTTTATCTAACAACTATGTTTTGACTAGCCAAAGAGGTAATGTGTAAATATGTTGTGTCCTGTGTTCCTGAACACACAAATATATACCATCACACTATGTCAGCATGAAAACAGCTGCATAGATGCAGCTGTACCCTATCGGAACAAGTACAGGGCAAACCCCAGAAACAAACTCACATGGTGGAATCATAATATCAACAAGCTTTATAATAAAAGGAAAATAATTTTGACCAAAAGAAAGCAGAGCAATTCCTATAATGTTAGAGCCCTTGCCACTGAAAATAAACAAACAACTCAGGACCTTAATAAAATCCACCAAAGCCCAGTTTGAGGCTAAAATAGGTACACAAACCAAAAACAACCACAAGGCATTTTTTTAGGTTTATAGTCTCAAAAGTACAACACAGATATGCACCAAGCTGTTTGTGAATGATGTTAATTAGACTGAGGCTGAAGAAATAGCTAACCAACTGGTAAATAAATGTATCCCTAACTTTGCCTTCTTTCTCCTCAGTGTAGCCCTCAAGATATACATGAAATTGGCTTGACTCCAGCTATTAAACAAGGCCAAGTTGTAAAAGTGCTATCACAAAAATGCTGCATTGATGGCTTCTGACAATATCCCTGGAGGCATTTTAAAACAGCATGAAGCACAATTTAGCCACACCTCTAATAACACTGTGCAATCTGAGCCTTGATACTGGCTTTATACAAAGCGACTGGAGAACAGCTACAGTCATTTCCCTGCATAAGGGAGGACCTCCCCCAGACCCAGGCAATTACAGACCCACAAGTCTGACCAGCCTCATATGTAAAGCCATGGAAAGACCTGTCATGGAATTAATACATTAGTTTATAGGGAACCTCCAAACACTGGGCTTGTCTTAGTTTGGATTCGTCAAGGGTACCTCATGCTTTCTCAACCTGGTGGATTTTTTTTTGAAAAGGTCACCAAAGCAATGGATGAAGGCAAAATGGTAAACACTGTACATCTCAACACAATTCTCCATGCAGGCATAGTAAAAAAGCTAAATAAAGTGAGAATAACCCCCCATGTCACCTACTGGATTGCCAAATAGCATATAAACAGGTCTATCGCCAGTAGATTCTCCCAGGCACAACTGACAGCCATCCTGCAGGAAGGTTTGTCCCAAATAAATAACTGGTGCCAAAATCATGGACTGAACTAAATGCCAAAAAAAAGAAGTTATGTCCTTACCATAACGTTCCACGTGGAGTGTTCATCTCGCCTTTGTTCTTACACATGGGTTCGGAGCCGATCCTCGGCTCCGAGTCGGCCACTTAGCAAAGCTCTGCATCGAGAAGAAGCTAGAGACCAACCTATCTCCCACAATCCCCTCTGCCCTTACCTCAGATCTAGTTTGCAAAACAACACCAGATCCAGCAACAATAATGTAAACATACATACATACAAGGGCGTAAGTGAAACCAGCAGCACAACAGAGAGAAATCAGTAGTGGGAGAACCAGACCAGACCTCTAAACTGGACGTTCTTCCTGACCTGAGGGTGGGAGGGTGGGAATGTAAGAACAAAGGTGAGATGAACACTCCACATGGAATGTTATGGTAAGGACATAACTTCTTTATGTGAGAGTGTTCAATCTCACCATTTGTTCTTACACATGGGTAGCGTCCCTAGCTCCGTGACCCTAAGAGACTCACGGAAGAACGTTCCTGAGCACAGTGGAACCAAAGGTTGCCCTGTCCCTGGAAATCCTATCCACTTTGTAATGAGTGATGAACGTATGTGGTTTAGACCAAGTGGCGGCTGCACAAATAGTATCTAAAGGTAGGCGGGCCGCATGAGCCAAAGATGTGGAGACTGATCTAGTAGAATGTCCTTTTGGTTTGGTGGACAAACTTTGATTAGTAGCAGCATAAACAAAGGTAATACAATCAGACAGCCATTTGGAGAGAGTACGCTTCGTCACTGCCATGCCCTTTTTGTTGTCCGCAAAGGCTATAAAGAGCTGGTCTGCTTTTCTGTGATCTTTTGTTCTATCCAGATAGAATCTGATTTGTCTATGAACATCCAACTTGTGCAACCTATATTCTAGCTTATTGGAATGTTTTTTGAAAAATGTGGGGAGTTCAATGGATTGATTAATGTTGTTGACTGAACAAACCTTGGGGAGAAAAGAGGGGTTGGTGCGTAAAGACACCCTATCCGGGTGAAAAATTAAATATGGGTGTTTAATGGAAAGAGCTTGAAGTTCCGACACTCGCCTGGCTGAAGTGATAGCTACTAGAAAGAGAGTTTTTCGGGACAAGAACTTTAAGGAACAGGAAGAGGCTGGTTCAAAGGGTGGTAAGCATCAGCTGGGATAAAAGGAGGTTCAGATTCCACGGAGCTGTAGGAAACCTGACTGGTGGTCTAAGATGAAAGGATCCTTTTAAAAAGGCTTTACAAAGCCTATGAGCCATAATAAGTGCTCCATTCTCCCCTACATGAAAGTTGGAAATAGCAGCCAACTGAACCCTCAAGGTGGCAGTAGAAGCTCCTTGGTGAAATAGCATGGATAGGAACTCTAAAACTTTGTCTAGTGGGGCTATTAAGGGATCTAAATGTTGTGCAGTTGCCCAATACACAAAACGCTTCCACTTACTAGTGTAAATTTTTGTAGTGGAAGCTTTATGAGAGGCTACTAGAATGTTCTGAACTGCCGGAGAAAGAAGATCAGACCTGGCTAAGAAGGGAAGCGGAGCAGCCAAGCTGCTAATCTGAGGGACAGGAGCGACGGGTGGGGAGCTCCTGACGAATGAGTCAGTAGATCTGGCACCGGGTCCAGGATCCAGGGCTCCCGTATTTGGTGTGCTTGAAGAAAGGGAAACCAAATTTGATGAGGCCAGAATGGGGCAATGAGAATTACAGTCCTTTCCAGATCCTTGGCTTTCTGGAGAAATCTCGGTATCAGAGGTATGGGGGGAAAGGCGTACAGGAGACCCAGGGGCCAATCGTGAATCAGAGCATCCCTGGGGACATCCCCTGGTGGGGGTAATAGGGCAAAGTAGCTTCTGCATTTTGCGTTCATTGGAGACGCAAACAGATCGCAGCAAGGCTGGCCCCACTTGTGGAATATCATGTCCGCTATTGTCTGGTTGAGGGACCACTCGTGAGGTAACAGGATGGCTCTGCTCAACCTGTCCGCTATAACGCTGGATAACCCCGGGATGTGCATTGCTATCAGAAAGTGACCCGTGGACTCTGCCCATTGCCAAATTCTCATGGCCTCTCTGCATAACTGGTAAGATTTGGTTCCCCCTTGTTTGTTTATGTACCAAACTACGGACATGTTGTCCGTTTCAACTGCAATGGTCCCTAGAGGTAGAAGGGAGGAAAAGTGTTGCAATGCTAGAAACACTGCCCTCATCTCCAGGACATTGATGTGCAGGTTGTACTCTAGATTGGTCCATTCGCCTTGGACTGTCTGTCCCTGAAAGATGCCCCCTACCCTATCAGGGAAGCGTCCGTGGTCACTGTAGCTGTTGGTGTGGGTAACACACACGGTCGGCCGTGGATGAGATTGCAATTCTGTAACCACCAAGACAGGTGTGTTTTGCAGGTGTTTGTGATGTGAATTTCGTGTGTCAGCAGTAACTGTTGGAACGACCATTGTGCAAACAGCAGCCATTGAAGAACTCTCATGTGTAGTCTTCCCAAGGGAATTGCAATGAGGGAAGCTGACATGAGTCCCAAGACTTTCAGAACCAGTTTGGCTGAGGATTTCTTGGACAACAGAAGTAGAGATATGTGCTTTTGTAGGGAAGCTATTCTTTCTGGGGGAAGTCTTAGAAGCAAGGAATGGGTATCCAAATCTGCCCCTATGAATGAGATATGCTGTGATGGCTGTAAGGCAGATTTTTCGAAATTTATCAAAATCCCTAGCTGAAGACAAAGGCCGAGTGTGTAGTCCCTGGCCTGTATCAGTCGACGCTCGGTGGTGGCAGTAAGGAGCCAGTCGTCCAGATACAGAAACACCCAGAATCCTAGGTGTCTCAAGTGAGATGCTACCACTGCCATGCATTTGGTGAAAACCTTGGGGGCTGAGGTTAGACCAAAGGGCAGGGCCCAAAACTGAAAGTGGCTGGCTCCCAGCCGGAAGCGCAGGTGATCTCTGGATGCTCTGGCCATTTTGATGTGGTAGTATGCGTCCTTGAGATCTATTGAGCACAGCCAGTCATCCTTCTGTAAGAATGGAAGGATCGATTGAAGCGTGACCATCCGGAACTTTTCTTTCTTCACAAAGGTATTGAGCTTGCTTAGGTCCAGAATTGGCCTCCAGTCCCCTGTCTTTTTTGGAACTAAAAAGAACCTTGAGTAAGTTCAGAATCCTCTTTGGTCCGCCGGGACTGGTTGGATGACTCTTTTTTTCTAGCAGCTTTGAAATTTCTATAGCTGCAGGTTCTCGCAGATGGGGCGGTACATCTGGGAATCTTTTCTGTGGTAACGGGGGAAATAGAAATGGAATTTTGTAACCTCTGGTAATAATGCTTTTTACCCATCTGTCTGAGGTAAGACTTTGCCAGGCCTGAGGGTATAAAGCTAAGCATCCCCCGACTGCCTCCAGAGCAGGACAGTCGGGCCTCCCTTCAGGAGTGCTGGAAAGGCTTCCCAGGGACAGTATCCCTGTCGCCTTGGTTCTGTGGACCCCCGCTGCCGCCAGAGCGACGTCTTCCACTTCTGCCCCCCCCCTCTGCCTCTGGAGGGGGCATCACCCTGTGTGCTTGGGAAAGAACCCTGGGGTTTATGAAACCACATTTTCCCACCTTGTTGCCCTTTGGGGTACGGTCTGGATGGGGTGGAAAAATGGACTTGGACAGAGTCTTTCCCTCTTGCTCTCACCGGGTAAGGGTCTCCTTTACTTTGGGACCAAAAAGAGTGGCACCATCAAAAGGGGCATTAGTAAAGGAAGACTTGAAGGCTTCCGCAAGGGAGCATAGGCGCATCCAGGATTGTCTATGGAGAGCAATCTCTGAAGCCGCAGCCCTACTCGACCCTTCGGCTGCATACGAGATGAGCCTCATGGACGAGTTTAACAATAGATGTAAGGGTATTGAGCTGTGCTGTCACCTTATCCGCGACAGCAGCATCTGTAGTACCCTGGAGGGTATCTCCCAACTCTTTGATTAGATCCCTCTGTAAATGTGTGAAATGTGTCAAATAGTTCAGCGATCGCATGGAAAAAGTCACTGAACTGAAAATGCGCTTCCCATATCTGTCCATGGTCCTAGAATCTCTGTTAGGCGGATGGACAGACGAGGAAGATTCAGACATCTCCTTTTTAATGGCAGCTGCCACCACCATAGCGTCCACTGGAACTCCCTTTGTGAGGTATGCCTTATCCTGAGGGGCCGTAATATACTTATTAGGCTTTCTGGGAACTGGCTCCACTGTGTCAGGTGTCTCCCACGCCCTTCGAGCAATCAAATCCATTAACTCGTCGAAGGGTGGAGTGACCCAGGAGGAAGAAGGGCGAGCACAGAATGCCTTCAGCAAGACTGACTCATCCTCAGAAGGGGGTAGGGCTTGCCAATCACCTCTCTGTTTTAGGATCTCCAGGATGTCAGAGGAGGAGACATCCTCCGAGGGTGATTTTGGGGACCCTTCTGACTCATCTAAGTCAGTGTCTGATGTTAAGGACTCTTGTGGAGAATCCAAGTGCCTCCTCTTGCACAATCTTTTCCTCGGGACGTCATCGGGGGGGGTATCCGATGAAGCCTCTGAGGAAGAGGGGGCTCCCTCTGGGAGCGGCTGAGACACTGGTGCTCGACGCTTTTGAGTAGCCGTAGGTGCAGAAGAGGACAACGGGCCTTTATGGGAGGGAGATGTTGCTTCTGCTGACATAGTTGTCTAGGAAGACAAAACCTTCCTCATAAGGTCAAAGGCCCCTGGACCCCGAGCCGAGGAATCCCCCGGTTCTGAAGAACGCGGAGGTATCTCCGACGTGGAAGCCAAGGGCACCGACCCCGAGGATGGAGCCGAGGTGATCCGTGCCGAGGCGCCGAGAGGGAGAGTCGGCACCGAAACATCGGTTCGACTCTCGGTCCCGGAACCAAGGATAGATCGTCGGCTCTGCGAGTCCAGGAGAGGTTCCGACGGAGTCGAGGTCAACGGTGCCGACCGAGAAAGAGACGGTTCCGGCACCAAGGGCTCCACTATCAACAGATCAGCGTCTCCTGGCTCCAAGGGCTGAGTAGGCCTCGGAGGAGGACCAGATGGAGACAAGGGAAGGCCTTTGACACCAACTGAGAGGAGACTGCAATGAGTTTGGACAGGGCCGTGTTCTCCATCAACTTCTGCACCACACGATCTACGTCGGTGTCAGAGAGGGGCCTGGAAGACCGCGTCGAAGGAATAGAGGATGGTGCCAACCTCAAAAGAGCAGGAGGTGGCAGTTCCATCACCGGTTCCAAGACTCGAGGCTCGGTGACAGACACTAGCTCGATACTTGGCCCCGAAGTCTGTGGAACCGGTGAACGAACTTTAAAAGAAGAACTTGGAGCCGATGACATAGGCTCCAAAGTCTTCGACTCCTTCGAAGATTTAGAAGTCTGGTCTGACTTATCTAAAGCCTCCTGAAAAGCAGGCTTCAGAAGACTCCTGTCCATAAGCTTCCTGCGCCTATCTGTCATGACCCTTCCACTAAAGGAGTGACATATGGAGCAGTCCTCCTGAAGATGGAGAGGGCAAGACAGTAGACACAGGAGCTATGGTTGTCTGTGACAGACATCTTCTGTCCACACTGACATCTTTTAAAGCCTGACTTAACCTTCTCAGACATGTTAAGTCAAAAATGTCACAATCAACAGTGAAACAACAATCACTACTCTTAGACTTAGCCAAAGGCCGTGAAGAAAAAATATGAAGTGATTATTATCAGTTTAAGTGTCGAATCCAATATTTAGTGAGTGGGGTAGGCCCTAGGAATCCTAACTAAATAAAACTGTTTGAAAACACTAATATTTTAGTCAATCGGAACCAGAGACCATACACACACACACACACACACACACACACACACACACACACACACACACACACACACACAAAGTCTTTACAAATCTAAGAAATTTGTATCAAAATTCTATTAGAAAAAAAGCTAAATCTTATCTGACGTTGGCTCAGAGCTCTTCAAGTGATGTGATCAGTTCCAGCGGCAAACTAGATCTGAGGTAAGGGCAGAGGGGATTGTGGGAGATAGGTTGGTCTCGAGCTTCTTCTCGATGCAGAGCTTTGCTAAGCGGCCGACTTGGAGCCGAGGATCGGCTCCGAACCCATGTGTAAGAACAAACGGCGAGATTGAACACTCTCACATTACATTATTGTATCCTTTGGGAAATCATCTACCTCAAGGAAATACCACACTGACTATACGCCCTGAAGAGTTGATTCAGTTGTTTGGGATTTGGGAACATATGTGGACAGTGTCCTAACTTTTGACCAAAGTATGTCTGTTGTTGTTAAGAAAGTCCTTCTATATTGCACTGCTTATAAACAAAGGGATTGTGTTTAGATTTATGGATGTCATTGTCCCCATTTATCCAGCCCTCATTAAGCCAGTCATTGAATACAATGCCCCTTTTGGCATGCATCTGTCCAGACGCATTAAATGATTGGAATGCCCATATAGATACCTTACTAAAAGGATACAAGGCCTAAACATGTCCTACATGGACAGACTCAAAGTGCTCTTACTATACTTGATAACCTACAGACTGCTAAGAGGTGACCTGTGCCTGGCATACAAGGCATCTTCCAACTCATTACTGATGAATTTACTGCACATCAGCAAGTAAAATGGCATCAGAAATACCCAGTCTATGGATATAAACCTCTTCTACAACATCAGCAGAACAGCTTGGAGAGACAGGTATATCTCACAGAGGATACCGCTGCTCTGGAACAGACTCCATATCAACATTAAACAAATTTCATCCCTGTCCATATTCAAGTGGAACTTAGTTCTACTGATGGGAAAAATTTACTCCAGGACTGCCCTTTGTACTACTAATGGACAGAAGTAGCTCCTAAATGCCTTTTACCATGCATGGGATTCCTAAAATTAACTATGGTATGCTCCCAGTTATTCTCTTTAGGGGTAATATATAATTATCGACCATGAGATGGGCAAGGCCAATCTATTACCAAATGGGATAGGTTATTTCAAGCACAAAAATGGAAAACGGGTAGACTTAAAATAGCCCACCAGGACAGCTAGCATAGTACTTACCTATGAACCGATGTAGCACTTCACTCTCAGAATGCAAAATCGATGTCCTGGTGCGAACACAACAGCTGAATTTGTAATGTTTTTTCTTTATGTCTAGAAGGGTGAGTTATTTGTTCTGCATTTGCTCGAGCCTAGATACTTGAGGATGGAGTCATTTGATATGTGTGTTTGCTTTCTTTTGTTGTACTCTTCCTTATTCAAGATCATGGCATCTTGGAGAGCGAGCATGTAAATTAGAAAAATACACAACATTATTGACATTATTACTTTTTTACAATTTCAGCTAATTGCAGACCTGGAAAGTTTTCATTTTTGGCTGCAACTAGATTATTTTCACAAAATCACTTTGTTTTGAGTAATGTTGGTGTGATCCACTTGTGTACTTGATAAAACAGTTCCATGCATTTGGGTATGAGAGAATGTGTTTTGGTGGACTGGCAATCAATGAAGTATAGTTGGCCCATTCGTGGTTGATTTGTGATATTTCTTATTGCAGAAACAGGAACTTCTAGATCCAAAAGAGTCAGAAATTTTTGAATTCCATTTCTCTGACTTTGACTTCAGTGAAACAGACCTGATTAAATGTGGTATTCAGATGTACTACCAGCTTGGAGTAGTGAAAAAGTTCCAGATCTCACCAGAGGTAGGTGATAAAGCTTGTATTACAAGAAGCAGCAGGCAGCAATTCTATTAAACAGCAAGAACAGATTTTATGTAGCAGATTGTCATTTTTTTCCAGTTTTATTCTATATTTTCAAATGTGGGATTTGATAGCATCCAAATAGCTTGTTATTCCTGAATATTACTTTTATATAATTAAAATCTAGTGTCAGATTGGCATGGCCAAGTCTGTTTCTGTCTGTGTCAATTGCTTTGGTGCTGCAATTCTTTCGCAATTTGTAGATCAGGTTGTGTTTTACCTTTGCTAAAAATTATCTCTGCATCATTCCAAAACAGTCCCTGATATACAAGCAGCTCTAACAGTAAGTCCCTCATTAGAATATAACATTTTTTATTTCTGAGAGAAAAAAATATTAACTTTTGACAGGAATTGTTATGGGGAAACATTCTACTAAGCTGAATTAAGCAGTTTCCGGAGATGACAACACCGAACTCTCACTAAACCGAACTTGAACATATATATATATATATATATATATATATATATATATATATATATATATATATATATATCTATGAGAGAGAGAGAGACAGAATGAAGGCACTTGGCCAACATGTGGAAATTTGCCCTTTTCCCTCAATGTAGTACAATCCCGGAGTTGGTATATTTAGTTGGGGGGGGGGGTGGCTTTGACTTACTTCAATTATTTTGTTGAATGCTGGCCGATTGTCTTCTTTTCCTGTAAAAACGTTGGTAATGTGATGGTTCAGTTTACTGCAATTTCAGTGTTGTTGTTTTCGTAATCTGCAGTTTGGGAAAGCACAACATTCAGTCTACCAAAGTAGACCCATATATGGATCTACTTCAAATTAATGAAAACCCACTTACCCAAAGACTAAATCATCGAGACGAGTTGTCCAAAACCTGATTTTAATTAACAACCTTATTACCGAAACTTTTCTTAGGGTAAGTATCCAGTTGACCAACATGGGGAAATTTGCGTTTTCCCTACTGTAGTGCGATCTTGGAGTTGGTATATTTAATTAGGGGGGGATGTGGAGATAGTGCAGTGTGTTTCTTCTTGAAATGTTGGTCGACTGGATACTTACCCTGAGAAACATTTTGGCAATACAGTTGTTCATTAAAATCTGGTTTCAGACATCCTGTCTCGGCAATTTCATTTTTGGGTAAGTGAGTTTTGATTAATTTGAAGTAGACCCTATATATGGACCTACTATTATATACCAAAAGCCCACAATCCCAAACTTTATTTTCACAAGACAAAAATAATGAAACTGAGAATCTAGAACCGCATACTTTTTCCCCGGTCAAGTAGACACTTGACTAAAAATACACAAAACACACTGTACCAGCTGAAACCCACTTAGGTGAGGGCTATACCCCCAACTCCCTCCCTAAATTTATCAAATTTAGGATTGCACTACAGTGGGGAAAAGAGCATATTTCCCCACAATGGGCAAGTGTTTACTTGGCATGGGAAAAAAATTTCATTTTTGGGTAAGTGAGTTTTGATTAATTTGAAGTAGACCCTATATATGGACCTACTATTATATACCAAAAGCCCACAATCCCAAACTTTATTTTCATAAGACAAAAATAATGAAACTGAGAATCTAGAACCGCATACTTTTTCCCCGGTCAAGTAGACACTTGACTAAAAATACACTGTACCAGCTGAAACCCACTTAGGTGAGGGCTATACCTCCAACTCCCTCCCTAAATTTATCAAATTTAATATATATATATATATATATATATATATATATATATATATATATATATATATATATATATATATATATATATATATATATATATATATATCTAAAGGAATTTCAGATTATCAATTTACAATTTAAAGACATTTTTGCTATGGTTGAGCCATTAGAAACGATCCATAAATCAGTCCCAGAAATTAATAAATGAATCTGAGCAACCATGATAAAGAACAGATCTAGACTGCTTTTGAATCGATTAGAAAATACTTTTAAATAATGACAATGACAATTCAAAACTTTCTCAAACTAATGCAAAGGCTTTGTTGATATTAGCACCAGACAATTTGAAGAAATTAAATGGCTGGCAGAAGTTTGTTAAGCTATGTTAACAGATGCAGAAGTTTCAGTGAATGATGTCTATGCTGCAGATCAGCAGGTCGAGATACATTACAACTTTTATATGGGAAACAGATTAAGCTGGGGTGCCTTCTGTGCGGAGTCTGCATGTACTCCCTGTGGTCGCGTGGGTTTCCTCCGGGTGCTCCGGTTTCCTCCCACATCCCAAAGACATGCAGTAGGTGGATTGGACACTCTAAATTGGCCCTAGGTGTGAGTGTGTGTGTGTGTGTGTGTGTGTGTGTGTGTGTGTGTGTGTGTGCGCGCCTTCTGTGGAAGGTTGGGCACCGGGCTGACAACTCGACACTGAAAAACTCCACTGACAATCATGAGCGGACAGGTGATCCGCTGTGGTGACCCCTAACCGGGAAAAGCCGAAAGAAGAAGAAGAATATGGAAAACATATTAAGAAAAAATAGCATAAGGGTACACAAAGTTCCTGTAGGAACACAGGACTGGACCATGAGAAATGTTTTTTCTAGGTAGATCCCTGCAATTTTGCCTCTCCCATAAATAACTTTTCACCAGTAATTAAAGAGCACACATCTTTAGCAGCCAACAGCAGCTTCACAGAAATCAAGTACAATAATAATTTCATGCCTTTACGGTGATAAAACAAATGGTCCATAGTACAGAAAGATAAGGTCTAATGACCCTGGTGATCTGATTATGATTAGTGTTTTGGGTGACAGAGGTGATGATCAAATGAGGATTGGAATAAGTGAGACATGCCAATTCAGCAATCCTAGGTGGAGCTAGGACTTCCAAGATGGCTGCACATTGAGCAACAGCTTAATTTCAGCTCTCCCAGTGTGAAAACAGAAATTCAGAAGAAAGAGCCACTGAACTCTTTTTGGGGTAAATTGCAGCAAGTGGCTAGTAAGTGCACTCTCTGGATGCCAGCAAAAGAAAAAAAAATTCAGAGAACCTGAAAGAAAATCAACCACAAAAGGTGAGGAAAAAAAAACACAGACTGGGAAGAATTCTGCAGCTGTTCAGCAAACAGCAGTGCAAGCTCCATCTTTGGTGCAAGACACGACTTCCAGTAACTTAGAGGAAAAAATAAGTCAAATATACTCAGAGCTGATTAAAATAAAACACTGATGGAGTATATCAACTCAAATAACAAAAGGCTGGATAACATGGAAGAAGCTTTAAACAGATATTCAGATGAGGTGATAAAACTGCAAAAAATGGAGGTTGAAATAAAGAAAAGACTCACTGAATAAAATAGAATTAGAGGACAGAGCACTCAGAGAAAACCTGAGATTTTCTGCTGTCCCAGGGAAGCCAGAAGGAGCAGACTATTAATTTTATGAAAGCCCAAATAAACAACTGGACTGGTATTCCTCAGCAGTAGTTCTTAACTGGAAGAACACATTGTATGTATGCTCCACATCTGGCCATGAGAAAGCAACCTGGACCTTTAATAGTAAAGATGCAATACTACCAGCAGGAGCTGATTCTAAAGAAACTGTAGCAGGACAATGTACTAAAAGTGGGAGACAGCAGAGTATTTGTGGAGAATGATTATCCACTGTACATCTGGCAGAAGGGAAGTAAATTTATTCCACTAAATCAGGGAATGTTGAAAAGCAGGTGTGAGATTCAAACTGCTGTATCCAGCTAGCCTCAGAATATTCTTTCCTGGAGGGACAAAATCATTTTTGATGAAGAACATGCTAAAGAGGAAATAAAGTTTATCCAACAAAAGGTGAACTGTGAAACAGAAGGAGATTCTGCTTCTTGTTCTTTTGAGAGACTTTGCCAGTGAAACCTTTTCCCGTGTTTCAAAGGAAAATGCTTAGCAGAGAGAAAAAAGCACAAGAGCTGACTAGAAGAACTGAGAGTTTGTTGGAAAAAGAAGCAAAGACTAGATTTGGGAGATGGAGATAAACAGGAATAAAACCTACAACTCAGAAATTGACAAAAAATGTGGGATTATAAAGCATTAATTATATTTGTGAAACATGACAGAACAAGAAAACCAGGAAATATTGGACTTTTTTGACTTTGTTAAACTTGGAGGGGACTCTAAATCATATGCCCTACTTCATGTCATTAATGTTTGGAGGAGCACTTGGGTGAGGGAAAGAGGAAGAAAGGAGTTAACTGCAAGTAAAACAAATGTTTGCTCTTAACAGTAATATCTCTATAGTGTGCGATATGTACAAGCTATAAAGTTTTTTCAGTTATTTTCAAGTGTAATGGGGATATGAAAGTGCCTCTGTTTTTTTCCGTCTTTTCTCCTTCTTCGTGTTCAGTATTAAGCAATGTAGGCAATGCAATGTAAAAAAAAAAAAAAAGGTCTGTGCAAGAGAGTATGATACAAGATAAAAATGATGTGCTTTTTCTTATTCTTGCACAGGAGAATGGTTGGATTAAAAGCTCTTGGCTTTATCTAGTAGCACATTTTAGGAGAAAGCAAATAAAGAACATTGAACGTAATAAAGCTCTCCTGCAACAATTACATAAATACATACATACATACTTGTAGAAGCAATTCTGTATCTGGTTATGTCAACATGGAGACAATCTGTTAAAGAGTAATAAAAATGGAATACTTCTTTTAATGACTTTTTTCCAGTAGCTAGGAGATGGCATTTTCTTAAAGCATTTAAGAGTTTTCTCATTCTGGGAGAGCAATAAAGATAAGACAAAAGTAGACAGCACTTAGAAGCACAGGCTGTACTATGCATCTTAGCATGGATAACCTTCCTATTAGGTTAACTGAAGTCTGTGAGTGTGGCTGTCAGTTTGGGACAATTGTTCCTATTAGGAAGGTAAAACTTTAATATCTGAAGATGTACATAGTTTTGTGTGTTAATATTAAGTTAATAGGTGTTGGGGTATATTGAGGGTATATTTATTTATTTGTTTGAAGGCTTTCAATAAAACAACATGTTTTGTAAGATGTGATATAGGCTTAAATGGATAAAACAAGAAACAACTGTATAAAAAGGTCAGCCTGCCAAACATTAGTGTGTGTATGTAACACAAAAGCTGAAACTAGATGCATAACCAAAAAATCTGTTACAAATAAAAGGAGGGAATAATAACCTTTCAACATAATGACCCTTTCGATACTATCTTTAAATGTGAATGGTCTCACAGACATTGACAAAAAAGAAAGAGTAGTGAACTATATTAAAATGTACAGTGCAAATAGCTATGCTACAGGAGGCACATTTGGAAAGAAACGAAACATGTGAATTTGATAAAGAAAGGTTTGCAGGACTGTTATTCAGTAGAATACCTGGGACAAAGGAAAAGAGGAGTACTTATATTAAATTGTAAAAGGAGTACCAACAGTGGTGGGAGAGGTTAAAAAAACATAATAATGGTAGATATGTAGTACTAAGGGGCTACTGGGAAGGGAGGAGGATTACACTGGCATGTACTTACTGTATATTCCACCTAAAACCGCTATAATGGAGCTTAAGAAAATTCTGGGAGAAATAATCAGTTTTCAGCAGAGATTATTACTTATAGGTGGGGACTAGAATTTGATTTGCAGCAGGAAATATGCATCTGGGGGGCCCAGATGGGAAAATATAACAAAGGGGGTAGAATTTGTGAAGAAATTTATGAAAATATTTGGCACGAAGATGTAAATTCAGTAGGTGTTCGGTGTGAATTTACATATTATTCCCCGAGATACAACAACTGGGCAGAGTACATTTCACTGGAACATGTGCATTTAATTGAAAGTTTTGATACGCATCCAATAACTATTAACAAACTTATAGCACAATGACTCAGGAAACAGAAAGTAGAAAGGGTTGTCACCATGCTTAGAGAGCCTATAAGAAGGAAAACCAGAAATCCTGTAGAGGTATTAGAAAAATTTCAGAAATTTTATGAAAGTCTGAATAAAGCACAGAAATCTAGAGACCAAGAAAATGTACACATGGAAATGTTTATGGAAGAATTAAATATGCCAAGGTTAGAGGCATATGAGGCTCAATTATTAAAAGTTAGGATAGGAGGACATGAGATAATAATGGTGATGTATAACCAATCAACAGGAAAGTCCCCAGGGATATATATTATTCTTGTGGAAGTTTGGAACCTAGGAGGGAAACTAATAAATATCTGGAAGGTTTTGTTTAACAGTATTTTAAGAGGAGGAAGAGCACTAACATTCTGGAAGAAAGAGGTGGTGGCTGTAATACCTAGAGAGGCTAAAGACCCATTAGATTCAGCTTCATATGGGCCCATTTCCATCCTAAACCATGATTATAAAGTGTTTCTATCTATAGTGGCTAAAAGAATGGCAAAGGTGATGTCAACATAGACAGACCCAGATCAGTGTGGTTTTGTGGAGGGGAGGCAAACATTTGACACTATTCTATGGTGCTTAGCCCTCACAGCAAAATATCTATGTATTTATTTAATGACATTTGTTTACCAGAATGGCTTGACTGGGCAAGAGCTGCCCTTTTCACCAGAGGCCAGGGGTGGAAAATCCATCACCTTTATATTAAGAATGTTCTAAATTACTTCAAAAAGTAAAACTGCAGTAAGGTACTAGTGGTAAGAATTATTTTTCTTTTCTGTACATGTTTTCATAGTGTTTCAAGCAAGGATATTTATATTCAAAATTCCAATATAGTTAAATAGAGATTTTAACATAACAGTTTCTAGGTTACTCACATTGTGAGGTGATTTATCTTTGTAGATTAGGTAGACAGGAGATCAAAAATGCACTTGATCTATTGGCATTGCTATGTTCAGTAATATATGCTGTAATTTTAACTATCCTGATAAGGTGCATATACACACAGCCAGGGGTTGTGAAGGTGTTCTCATTTATAATTTTAAGATATTAAACTAGTTAAATTTGCCTTAGGTGAGGTGGGAGGGAGTTCCATAGTTCTGAGACAGAACTAGAGTATAGCCTGCCTCCTAATTAATTGCTTGACTTGATAGGGATTACAAGAGATATATCACTAGATCTTAGCTCGCTATTTGTTGTATATGGAAAAATTATGTTCTTTAGGGATGGGCAGGAATTCTGTTTGTAGATGAGGGTATGAGCTGTAAGGAGTAGTGTATAGGTTAATTAGTGTGGTAGCTCTATCTAGCTCATCGGTTTAAGAGCTGTGCAGTGATATGCGTTATATGGGAGCCTGGCAGAAAATTTGGATGTTTTATTGTAGGAGGCTTTTACTAGGTGGATTGTAGGTTTGTGAGGAAAGGGGGTGCATAGGGAGAAGATAGGAGGAAATACTTTTCCTAGCCTGATCTGTTAGAGAGGGTCAGGCCTAGTATAAAGTACCAAGTTTTATGTGCATTTTCTTAATGGTTTGTAGTATGTGCTGGTTGAATTTAAGGTTTTTGTTTATTGTAACACCAAGCAATTTAGTCTGTGTTACTGCTTCAATCCTTTTGTCTATGGATGGGATTTGTAAGGTTTGTTTTTGTAGTGCAAGTTTTGGCAAAAAGATTTTTTTTTTGGAATTCAATAGTAAAAAGCACTGAATAGCCACACTTAGGTTCATAGGTTCATACTAGGCTATCTGCTCTAGGGCATTTATAAGCCTAGCCAGAATGTGTTTGGCTTTCGCCACCCATTTTAAATTTATTTTGCTATGCCCTTTTTCGTGGTTAGTATACTGTGCCTCTGTCTAACAGTGACACAGAAGTGATACCTATGGTAAACCTATGATCTCCCATCCACTCATCAATATTCCTCTTGAAGAGAGTCAATGAGGGACTCTGCCTAACCTGGACCGGGATTTTACTCCAGAGTGAAGGGAGCCTCTGGGTTATGAATCTGTCCCTCCAGCATGTCCTATTTATTTCAGTGCTGAGGTTCAAGTCTCTCGAGCATTTAGCTCAATGGGATTTGGATTTTCTGAGGTGCAGCATGTTCATTAATTCCGGGTTGGACATGGCTTTATTCGTCAGGCACAGATCGCCTCTGAACAGGCGGTATGCCACTGAGTAGAGCTGGAGTTTCTTTAACCGGGCAGCATATGGCATCTGTTTGAGCCCTTTGATCCTCTTGGTGAGGTACTTTTGGGGTCTTTCCTGTTGCTGCAGGTGTCTGGTAAGGTACATCCCAAAAGGAGCATTGTACTCAATTATGGGCCTGATGAGGGATGAGTAAAGAGGCACGATGACCTCCCCTGATCTAGAAATGAATCCCTTCATGATTAGGTGGGCTATATAAAATGTTTTTCTAGCCACTTTGGCCACGTGGTTGTCAAATGAGAGATTGCGATCAACTTGGGCCCCCAGGTCCCTAATTACTTCTTCTGTACTTAATGGATTACCACCTATGTGGTAATTTGTGGACACTTTTTGCCAAAGGGGATGACTATACACTTTTTGGCATTTAGCTTGATGAAAATGAGTGTAACAGTAAAAGAGAACTTCCTGCACGGAGGCAACTGCACGGCTGGAGAAAAGCAAGCACATGTACAAAAACAAAAAACAGCCAGCAGACTAAATCCTGGTGAATAAGTCCATTTAATGAATATAAAAATTCATTCAGTAGAGACAGCAAAGGTACACAGACCGGTTTCTGCTGGTTAATACACACACCCTTCCTCAATGTAAAACAAGTCACTCAAAAACTGTCATTTAAATATCAAACAAAACAATGTGATTGGTTACACTTAGAACTGCTCATTTAATCCTGGTGGAAATAAACCACCTAACTTAATAATCCATTTTTACTCTTTGGAACTCAATAGAGAATGCCAGCAATGGCATGCAACAAAAACTCCTCAATTTCTTTTTTAAATTTCATGGTAGGATTGATAACCATCTCAGCATAATATTTCCTGTCAGATAGTTGTCTCTTGGCTTCTTGGTCATAGTAGAGCCAATTTAGAATCACGACAGCTCCACCTTTGTCAGCTGAAATGATAACAATCTGATGGTTGTTCTGTAAATCTTGTATAGCATATTTTTCTGGAGTAGAAATATTATTGAATTTCAAACGAGATTCTGATCTTACATAATGTAGATCTTTGAGAATGTTGTTCTGAAATTGCAAAACAGCAGGATGCATAGGGGTGAAAATTGTGATTATGCTCTATTCAAACATCAGGTAGTTCATCCAACTGCTAATTTTTTATTTACCATAATTGACACTATCAAGGGTAATAAACAAAATAAAACTGGCTGGCATTCTCTATTGAGTTCCAAAGAGAAAAAATGGATTATTAAGTTAGGTGGTTTATTTCCACCAGGATTAAATGAGCAGTTCTAAGTGTAACCAATCACATTGTTTTGTTTGATATTTAAATGACAGTTTTTGAGTGACTTGTTTTACATTGAGGAAGGCTGTGTGTATTAACCAGCCGAAACCGGTCTGTGTACCTTTGCTGTCTCTACTGAATGAATTTTTATATTCATTAAATGGACTTATTCACCAGGATTTAGTCTGCGGGCTGTTTTTTGTTTTTGTACATTTAGCTTGAGGATGGCTCTGGCACCAGTTGTCTGTTTCTATGAGGCCCTTTTGGAGGATGCTTGTGTCGGCTGGAGAGTCGATTATGGTGCCCAGTTTTCAGTCATCTGCGAACTTGGTCAGCCACAGTCCTTCCGTGTTGGCCTGTACCTCCGAGAAATATATACCGAACAAGAGAGGTCCCAGGACTGAGCCTTGTGGGACACCACTTGCAACTGGTTTGGAGTCTGACATGGCTCCAGCAATTCTAACCATGTGAGTTCTGTCCTTGAGCCAGTTTGCAATCCATCTAGTGACATAGGGGTTTATATTTAAGCTGGTGAGCTTATCTATAATGCCCGAGTGGGGTATTGTATCGAAGGCTTTTACGAGGTCCAGGTAGGCTGTGTGGACCACCTTCCCCTCGTCAATGGCCTTGGTGACTGTTTCAAAGAAATCAACCAGGTTTAAGAGGCAGGATCTGCCCTTAACAAAGCTGAACTGGGTAGGATCCAGTGTCTGTAGGTCCCCAATATCTTTATTTATGAGGTCCATGATGATCCTTTCCATAGCTTTGCAGACCAAGCTAGTCAGGCTTATGGGGCGATAGTTTCCAGGATCTGTTGAGGCACCACCTTTATGGAGAGGGACCACTGTTGCTGTACGCCACTCTTTGGGCACATGTCCTGTAGTAAGGCTGAGATTGAACAGTAGTTTTATGTTTGGGTTTAGCTCTTCTTGGAGTTCATGTAGGATGCAGCCCGGGACACCGTCTGGTCCCATTGATGCTGTGCTTTTTGCTTTGGAGAGGGCGGCTCTTACCTGAGCATCTGAGATGTCAGGGGGGCAGCACTCTGCTGGGATAGATATTTGCCCTTTTGGTAGGGAGGGGGGGGAGTTTGCGCTGAACCTGTCAGCTAGGATGTTGGCAATGTCTGTGGGTTCAGTGTATTTTTTGTCATTTTGGACTAATTCTGAGCATATATGGGAATTACCACCCAGGTTCCTAACATAACTAAAGAAAGCCTTGTGATTATCCTTAGTGTCCTGTGCAATTTTTCTCTCGAAGCTGGCCTTAGACAATTTTATGAGTGCCCGTAGTTTTTTGCTAATACTGATCAGTGATGCCTTCCCTTTTGGGATTTTGCTCTATCATTTAGTAGCTTCCTCCTTCTATTGTATAGTTTGTTTATGGCTGGGGTCCACCAGACAGGACGTCTGCCTTTGGAGGATTGGGTCTTGGTTTTATTTGGGATCGCATGATCCATGCATTCCTAAAGGTGTTCATAGAATGTGTTTATAAAGGATTTTGCGGTCTGGGCGATTTTCCACAGGTCTGGGGCTTTGAAGGATTCCACTTCGGTTTTGAGGAGTGTGAAATTTGCTTTAGAGAAGTTTTTCACTGTGGTTTTCTGGGCAGGGGGTGGGGTCAGGATGTGAATATCCAGTGAGATTAGTTTATGGTCTGATCTTACCAGTGAGGGATACACTTCTGGTCTGGAGCATAGAGTCCCCATGTTGGTGATGATCAGGTCCAGTATGTTTTCCCCTCTTGTGGGAGTGGTAACAAGTTGTTCCATAGCATTGGAGTTTATAAATTCTAGGAACCTTTTGGCTAGGGTGTTGGAGCTATGTTTGGGTAGTTGAAGTCGCCCAATATAATGGTGTTTGGAGAGACCTTCATATTTTCCAGTGTTCTCAGGAAGGCTGAGTGGGGTTCCTGGGTTTGGGAGGGTGGTCTGTAGCAGGCTATAAACTGGAAGGCAGTTTTACCCACTGTTGGTTGCACATGGATAGTCTCTGATGTTTCGTGCTTTGCCACCAACCTGGAAGTGTGGGCATCTTTGATGAATATCGATACTCCCCCTCCTTTTGTGGTTTGGTCCAGGTTTTGGGGCCGAAAAGCATGGTATGAGGTATAACCTGGTAGTGCTGAGGTGCTCTCGGGAGCCCTGAACCAGGTTTCTGTTACTGCACAGATATCGATGTTCTCCATGCGAAGGAGAGTTTCGAGTGCGTGCATCTTGAGGTTTAGACTTCTGGTGTTGAGTAGCATTACTCTTAGTTTCTTATCCCTTGTGATACCTATGGAGGTGGGTTTGTCTTTTGAGCCTTGCCTAAAAAAGGCACTATGGGGGTAGCAAGAGCCTTTGCCAATATCCGAAAGCCCAGGGTGACAGGTGCAAGCCGTCCCTAGCGAAGCATCGTGGCTTGTCGAGCATATCATCCCAAGCTGACAGGCATTGGATCCCCTTTGAATGACACCAGTACTTAAGCCAATTCTTGAAATTGATCATCTTGTCTTCATATTGTGGCATCATTCTTGGTGAGGGTAAGATGCTACTCAAGGTCAGGGTCATACCGGCCTGGGCTACATGCTCAGAGAGCTCCTTTAGGTCTCTTTTCATGTAGTCCAGGGAGGTACGTCTCAGGTCATTCACACCAGCATGGACAATGACTGAGTCATATTTGTACTTGCCTTGGAGTGACCTGAGTGCTTGTGTTATGTGGTGGATCCTAGCGCCCAACAGGCTGCTCACCGTGACCCTCTCCTTGTTCAGCCTGGTGAGTGGGACGTCAGTGTGCCTGACGATAGAGTCATCTATTACAAGTGTATCAGGTGTGTTGTTTAGTCTTAAGGGCTGTGACTGTTCGGCACACTGGCTGTGAGATATGTGTTGCACGTGTTTTGTTTTGGGGTAGCGGTTGCTTGGGTGTCTGCTTTGGAGGTCTCTGCTGCTTAGGCAGATCTTTATTTAGAGCCTCCGAGTATGTTTTTGTGTGATTATGTGTTTGGTTTGCTGTCGTGGTAGGTCTATGTGAGACTGGAATTATAGTGAGTGTGGTTTCCTTCTCCTCCTGACTGGTTATGCCAGTACTGAGTTGAGAGAGCTTAGCCTCCAGTTTGGCTATATGGTTGCATCTCTCACATGTGTTGGAATTTGTTGGGAGGAGGAGAGTGTTGTCTATGTACATGAGGCATTTGTAACATTGCCTCAAGATTCCCAGATTCACCAGCTGGACCGGAGAGGAGATTGACAACTGACCTTTGGACATGCTAGAATAATATTGGGAATTCCTTAATAATTGAAAACAAGGGCCAGTGGGGAGTGAGGGTGTAGTGCTTTTAATTTTTAGTGCTGACTTATATAATTGCTTTAGTGAGCAAGTGCCAGGTAACTTAAGTGCAATGTGTTACAGGTAACTTAAATGCAAAAATGACAAACAGTAACTTTCTTTCAAGTGAAACAAGGAAATAAGTACAGTAAGTAATGCAGATATCACTAGTGATCCACAGAGGCGCTGAGAAGCCGCATATTAGGTGGAATTAGTGTTCCAGGGAAATAACAAGCAAACAAACAACAAGCATATAAACAAAGCTAGATTCAGCAGGCCTGGATCTAGTCTATGCTACAGCAAACAATGTGTACCAATTTCAGTAAGATACTGTTCAGATATTCAGGCACTATATACCTTTAACCAGAAATTCCCAGCTCAGAAGGGCAGAGTCCAGCCTCTTCTCCCACAAGAGTGCAGACCACGAACCTTCTTAATGTAAAATAACTGGCCTGAAGCCCAAGTGTTTAAACCAGAACTAATACACTTTAAGAATAACAGACACTGGGCTCTCAATCAGCAGTTCCCAACTTAGAAGGATGAAAGCTACCTGTCCTGCCACCACAGTGCATGCCACAAACCTTCCTAATGTAAAACAACTGGTCTGAAGCCCAAATGCTTAATCCAAAGGACTTAGAATGATAGTTACACTTTAATCAAGTTACTACCAAGCAGTAATAAATACAATTGAATACTTTAGAGAATGCCTGGATTAGTGCTCAAGTTACACAAACAAAGCTAGATCCAGCAGGCCTGAATCCAGTCTATGCCACAGCAAACAAGGCGCACCAACTTCAGTAAGAAGCAGTTCAGATATGCATGCACTATAAGCCTTTAACCAGAAATTCCCAGCTCAGAAGGGCAGAGTCCAGCCTCTCCTCCCACAAGAGTGCAGACCACGAACCCTCTTAATGTAAAATAACTGGCCTGAAAGCCCAAGTGCTTAAACCAGAATTAATACACTTTTAGAATAACAGACACTGAGCCCTCAATCAGCAGTTCCCAACCTAGAAGGAAGTAAGCTACCTGTTCTGCCACTACAGTGCAGACCACAAACCCTCTCAGTGCAAAACAACTGGTCTGAAGCCCAAGTGTTTAAACCAAAAGGCTTAGAATGAGTTACACCAAGCAGTAATAAATACAACTGAGTACTTTTAAGATGATGCAAAAGTAAAATAAAGTAGGTAGAAACACAAGCACAGTAAAAGCAGATGAAATTTTTTTTTTTCTGAACAAGTGCTGAGATCAAAGAAACAGATTTGAGTGCTGAAACTAGAAAACTGGCTAGTTATAAGAAAAAAAACTAAGCTAGAAGGCTTCCCTCCAACACAGAAGGGCTTGGGGGCTCAGAAGCCTACAAATAGTCTATACCACTTAACAGGAAAGGCAGGAAACAAGCTTAAATTTTTTTTCTGTTTCCCAGATGCTCTCTTTGTACACAGTAGGAGTGCCTGAAATCAGAATATGATCTCACTGCACTCAGTTGAGTGAGAAAATGAGATGGACCCAGAAGGAGTATCCAAACACAAATTTACAAGAGGGGTGGGCAGTTTCAAGGCCATTAAGAATAACGCCAAAACAAAAACAGGGAGGGTGGGTGGGACTAACTGAAGAGCAGAGTCAAAACTTCCAGTTCAGTTAATATTCCTGCAACACAGTTAAAATCAATTTAAATACTGTATTTTTTTTTTAAAGTGCAGATAAAGGTACTTAAATTCTCTTATATGTCCAGTTGAATACAGCAAGTTCTTAGCCGGCCAAAGCTGAGGTTTTTAAGCAGAAAATATTTCACACTGTACCACTTAAATAGGCAAGGACAGGAAATCAAAAAATGTGGCTACCCCCACAACTGTAATTACTAGCAAATAACAAAATTCAGCAAACACTGACTAACTTCCAGTTCAGTTAATATTCCTGCAACACAGTTAAAATCAATTTAAATACTGTATTTTTTTTTTTAAAAGTGCAGATAAAGGTACTTAAATTCTCTTATACGTCCAGTTGAATACAGCAAGTTCTTAAACACTTTATGCGAAGGAGTCTTGATTTTTTTTTATAGTTCACAGAGAGTTTGGGCAGATCACATAAGTGTAGAGTCATCTACATATTATACTCTATTTGTCTATTTGATTGCTGAATAGAGATCATTTATGAAAATATTACCGGCGGAGGCCTAAAATTGAACCTTGAGCGATTCCAATGGATACTGGCAAAAATGTTTCCCATTTAACAGCCTGCTCCCTCTGATAAATAACTGTGGAACCATGAAAGAGAAAAGAGTCTCACTGGAGACCAATGGAGGAAAGTTGTTAGTAGCTTTTGATGGGAGACAGTGTCAAAAACCTTGGACAGGTCTATGAAAAGAGTGGTGACTAGGTTAACAGAGATTTTGTGTAGATTTGTAGCATTTGTGAAATTAAGGAGGATTGTTGTTCTGTGATGTGGGCAGAAACCATGCTGTATTTTTAGAGCAGATTGTGGTCTGTTAGGTGTGTGAGAAGTGGAGAGTGTATGCATCTTTGAGATATTCAGGGGTACATTATCTGTGACTAAGATTGTAGCTTTTAATACGAGTAGATGTTTTTTGATTGTGGAGGTTGGCACAAGGTGAAGGGTGGAAGGATTTGAACAATTTTGCTGAGACTGAGTGATAGATGGTGAGGCTGGAGTGGTGATCGTCAGCAAGGAAAGAAGTGCTTGAAGGAAGTGGTTATTAAATTGTGAGGCTATGCTGTCTTTAGTATTTGTTGAGGTGGGAGAGAGGGTGTGGTAGTAAGCCTTGGCTTTAGTAGTTTGTTTAATGATGCCCAGTAGAATTTTTTTTTTAATTTAAGAGACTGGTGTGGTAAGATATTTTTTTCTCAGCTCTGATTTTTTTTTTTTTTTTACAAAGTTATTTAGATATTTAAAATTTTGCAGGTCCAGTTTTTCCAGGCTGTGTTTCTTTGTATCAGACATGGGGCTGGTTTGCCTTTATTCTTTTAGATCTTACCAGTGCTTGCTTGTTTAATATGTTAAGGAATACTGTGTCAAATTCAAGTTATAGTGTCTTCTAGTGGGAATGTTTTCAGCCTCTTCCAGTTATGTTGTTTTAATTTATTGATGCAAGATTCCTCACTGAATAGAGATAACTTGTATACTTGGCTATATTTTCTGTTGATATTGATGCTTTCTCTGTTTGCATAGATTATAATATGGTCACTTATTGAGTCTGCCAAGCATTCTAATTTGCTTATTTTCTTTGGATTTGTGGTAACTATCCAGTCTAGGGTGGCTTGTCTGCTACTGATTTTATGGATTCTTGTAGGGGAAGTGATAAATTATTTGAAACCATACAAATTAATGGAGTTTGAGGGGTAGGTGAAGTTTACCAGCTGCCAGTCAATATTCAGGTCTCCTAATATGAGGGTTTCCTGGGGAATATCTTGTTATCCAGTAGAGGGTGTCTTTTAAAATAGTAGTGTTGTCTTCTGGTGTCATGTTTACAATATAGAAAGATTTGTATGTATTTAGTTTGAGGTGGGAAATGATGATTTCTGCCAGATTCCTGTTTTATTTGTTGTTTGGTTATAATTGCAGGCCAATGTTATGTTTATGGAAACTTTGTCTTTTTCTGAGGATGTTATAAACTGGGGGATTGTAATTGTACTTTGGATGCATTTTTGGTATGTATAGGACCACGTGTATTTTAGCTCGAGTAGGTGGGGATGTTTCTGTGATATTGATTTTGTTGTGAAGTAATTAAAGTTTAAGGTGATAGTATATGTACTTGAGTAGGAATTGAACTAGGTAATATTGAGGGAAAGTAAGTGGCTCTGGACTACTCTTAGGTGAGTAGGTGAGGGCAGTTTAGTTGTAAGAAAGTATGGAAGGATATTGTTAGGTAGAGAATGGTTAAAAGATGAAGGCTCAGTAGATGATATACGGGTATTTTTGATATGAAATAGAGGTATTAGAAGATAAATGTTGGTAGCTGAGTTAGGTAGTAGTTTATTACAGAGATTGGTAGTTTGAGAGGTTATAAGTTATTAGAGTAAGAGATGTGTATAGCTGATGTAGACACAGAGGATGATCGAGTGTGAGCTGTTTGTGGGTTTGGCTATGGAAGTATAAAGGAAATGATGTGTAGGTAGGTAGGAATGTAGGGTGGGGAGTGAACTGAGGCTACACCAGACTCACACTCCAAGAAAAAAACAAACAGCTGCACTGCTTTCTTGTTTATTAAAGAGCTTCTGGGCTCCAGTTGAGTGGAGGGAAATTGCTTGCAAGAGAATTGATTGAAATTAGGCCAACTATGGTGACTTAAAATATTATTTTGTTAAAAGCAGTGGTAGTAGATGGGAGAGGTCAGAGAATGCTGAGAAGTGCAGAAAAATACTGCCCTCAGTTGGCAGAAGAGACAGTATGCCATTAGAAATAAGGGAATGACAGCAGAATAGGATTGTACGTAATGTAAAAGGAGGAGAAAAGCCCAAGATTACTGCAAGGTTATATAGCAATAGCAATACTATCAGGAGGTTTATATGGTCTCTAAAAATTGAATAAATACTTCAAAGCAATATAGGCCTGAATCCATTACCAACTTACATAAAGATCTTGAAGTCCTTATTGTAGCAGACCTATTAAGTTACAAGGAGGTGAATGTCATCATAGGTTGGGTTGATTTGGCCTCTGAGACGGTGATATATTGTTTTTTAGGGCATGGAGTACTGTTTTCAGCTTTGACTCCTGTTAAACTAAATGGGTATATTCAGCATTCAATAGGGAGTTTGCTAATATATTTAGAAATAAAATCAGATTATTACTCAGAAATTAAGCAGTATTAGCGATATCGGTGTAATTGTACATGAAGCACTCAGGCTACCATAGTTGTCCCCTATCAGCATCTTACTCATACTCTAAGAAAAAAAATGTAGCACTGATCATTGAAATCTCCACACCTAGTGACTACAGTGCTTGCATACAGAGAAACACAAAGTCATAAAATACCTCGATCTGCAGGCAGAAATGAGAGCCATGTGGAAGAAAGATACCCAGACAGTTCCAACAGTAGTAGGAGCAACTGGTCTTATAAAAAAGAATTTACAATTGTATTTAGATAGGTTACCAATTCATGTAACCCAGTACGAATTGCAGAAGGAGTCATTACTGGGCACATTACAGGTGCTGCGTAGAGCACTTTTGGCTAACATCAAAGAGTGAAACAATATTAATTTCATGAACTTTAATTGTACTTTGACTTAGGAATGGGGTCCACTCCAGTCATGGTATTAGAAACCCAAAAGACTTGGTGAAATTAAAAAAAGTAAGAAATCAAATTCTACCATGATACTCCCAACCTGTAAGGTGGTTAGTTTAAACTATTAACATTATGAATACTCCATCACGTAGGCTCCCTGCACATTCACCCTCAGCTAATTGTGCTAAAAGTGTCAGTGTTATAGACATGTGATTTGAGATTTAGGCTGCACATCTCTGTATAAAAGGAAAAGATGGCACCAAAGATCCTTAATCTTTGTGATCTGAGCTCCAAGAATGTTGTGACTGGTGTTGAACACAAGAGATTTAAGAGGTTGTTCCTGTTGATTACCATTACTATTAAACAAACAACTAATAGGAGACTCTTACAATTACTGCGTCTTTCTTGATCACTGTTGTTTAATTCAGTGTTACATGTGATAAGTAAAATACAGTGCCAAACATTATTGTGCCACTCAGGAATACATTTCAGGAGAGAAGAGGTGCCAGAAGTGTTTCACTGTACTGGTGACTGGCGTTTACCCTGCTTTTGGTGATGGAGAATAGATGGTATCGTCGCTGCATATCTTACGATCACATTTAGATCGGTAGTATTCCTAGTCTACAACTGATTTTAGATAGGTAGTATGCCTAGTTTAGCAGACTGTTGCCATGTAAAACATTGACTGACTTATGATCCTCCCTGTTAGACTATGTGACATTTTGGACTTTACTAAGTGAATTTTTTTGGTGGTTTAGTCAGATTGTTAGTGCAAAGAAGCCAGCATGGTAAACATTCAATTTGTTTTCATTAAAACATGGTCAGCACTAATATAATAAGGATGCCTTAGTTATAACATTTAGATAGTATCCACAGTAAAATACAGTAATGTCTTGTTTAGCTATGACAAGCACATTTCAACATTCTCCTATGTACACCTGCAGTTTGTCAGCAATTAGCATTTCAACAACAACAAAAAAAGCCATGCAGTTTTAGAAGTACGCTATAATTTATTTAGTCATTACAGTCAGTTAAGTCACAGGTACAGGATGCACTGTTAGTTACAACTAAAATATCTCCATGAACATGGAGTTAATGTTTAGTTATCACATTTGCAGCCCTGCTAACATGAAAGTCAAACATTTCAATAGAAGATCACGGTGTGTTATTATCCTTGGTATAGTCACATAATAGCTTTAGCATAAACAAACATTGTGAAAGACTAATCTAAGTAAAAATTCACTCACACTTTGCAGTTGAAAAACACTGGAAAAGGTGTAATGCAAGAAGGAAAAAGTGCCAGAGGGAAGAGCAGACAGAGGCTGAGGTCAGCTAAGGAAGAGGCGAGTGATACTGGCAAAGGCAAAGGGAAAGTAGTTAAGGGATAGAATGGGTAAGGAGCGGGCCTAGGAGGAAGAAAAACATAGATTTAGTTACAATAGTACATGGGAGGGCCTACTAGGGTTAAAAACCATGACCACACTAAAAGTAAATATATATACTCGACTTAGTCTGTGATAAGTCAATTTAACTTGGTTAAATTACCTCCAGCTATCATTTCAAACTTTTCTCTTTCACTTATTCACTTTTTCTAAAACTCTCTAAGTACATCCCCAAAAATGGAGAATACTGTCAAAACGATTCTTAAAGGATTTTAATAATGCTTTTATTGTCATCAGAAACATATATGAATATTTACTGAACTTTCCATTTGAACATCATTGCTAGACTTCACACATTTTTCATAGTTAATTTAGCATCTGTCATACTCTATAATAATGAATATTTTAATAAATTGTCACAGCAAGTTAACAATATTCCATCCCATTTTGACAATTTTATAGCACTGGTAAAATATAAACGTCCATACTTCTTTTATTTATCCCCTTCAGACAAAAATGAAGGCTGCTTAAGTCATTCTAATAATTATACTATCCCGACTTGCATCCAACAGTCTAATTTATCTATAACTACCTCTTTCCTATGCAGTCATTAAGGTCTTCTTTTAAATATTCATCAGTTTCAATAGACTGTTTGCTGTTATAGATTCATAGGTTCATAGATTAGTACCAAGGTAACTGCCCTTGCGAGCCATTTTAAGCCTAGCTAGTTATCCCTTGTGAGAATCAAACCCTGCACCTTGTGTTTGTAAGGCAAACACCTTAACCATTAGGCCACCCTGTCATCATAGATTAGTACTAAGCTAACTGCCCTTGCGAGCCATTTTAAGCCTAGCCAATTATCCCTTGTGAGACTCAAATCCTGCACCTTGTGCTTGCAAGGCAAACACCTTAACCATTAGGCCACCCTTGTAGCCTATCACCCTGTCATTCTTGATGGTTCATTCATACTCTCTTCAAATACCTTCAGCCAAGTAAACAGGCAAGCAAACCCACCATATTTCCCTGAATCAATATGTGGTGTATTTACCAGCCATGTCCTCTTATAATCACTGTTCATTCCGAATAATTCAATGCATATTCACTGTCTAATAATCCACCAGTTAAAGTTAATTCAGCCTTATATTCTCTCCTACATATCTCATGTGTCATATACGATTTTATATTCGTGCCTGTTTCATGCCTCTGACCACATCCATCTCCAATCAGCATTCCAAAAGGAATGAAGGAAATAACGGCGTCTTATATTATCATGTTGCATAAAGAATTAGTGCTGATCTTCGGTCCATAATCCACAATACACTGCACTGAAAATTCATCACGTTATCTATTTGCTGACAGCTGGTTATCAATTCCACCTTTCTTCTGCCATACATTTATATATAACCAGGAGAGCAGAAAGACCCAGCTATACTAGTCACCCTATTAGTAAATAATTCCACCTAACTGTTCAACCAGTTCTCCTTCAGTCATCATTCTTTTCTGTTATATTCCACCTATCAGTATTCCATATTACCACTAATTATTGTCCATCTATCACTTTCATTCCATTTTCAAACTCAATAGGAATTATCTACATTTAAATTGTCTGTAATTAAAAATAAATAGACAAATTACTGCATCCTCAGCTAAAATTACTTAACATGATCAAAGGCTTTAAATTCTTATTTGACTTCTACTCGTTAGAAAAGCCTCCCCTACTCTCAATGGCAAGCTTTGATTTAAACAGTTTTATTACATTCAGACTGCAAACTCAGTAGATTTTCTTTATTTATTTAATATTTGTTTACCGGGAAAGTCTGACTGGGACATTGACCATTTTCAACGGAGGCCCAGGGAGAGAGACTCCAGACACGTCTTTGGAATGGGATAAGAGTATATATGCATTATACACATCTTTTCTTCTTTGTAATTATCCTCAGTCTAGCATTACATAAATTTCCGAATTACTGGCCTCCCTTAAACCTTACTCCTCCTCCTCCTCCTGAACGTTATTTTGCATGTATTGTTCCCACAATTTCCATTTATTTCTCTGTAATTTGTTCTTTCCTTTCTAAAGGTCCTTCTTACAGTTCTTTTATTTTTTGTAATAGTAAATACCTCAGATATAGTTGGTGCAGACTGACTTTCATTTTCTAGTAACTGCTTTTTTGGTAGCAAACAGAAGTAAACTTAATGAGGCCTTACTATATCTAGGCAATTCACATTCTGTATCCCAGCTCAAATGAATCATTTTCTTATTTACAGCCATTTACTCACCCAATATTTCTGGCGGAGAACTCTATATGGAGTTTTTAAAATCTGCCATCTCATTATACTGCCAAAACATTTGTTCCCAGTTACCTCTTTCTTCCTCTTCACACCTCCAACATTTGCCATCAGCCTGAGGAAAACTTCTTTGAAGTCTACTTGGGGTATAAAAATACCCATGCAAACACTTCCAAGCAAAGATCCTAAACCTCCTGGATTTTGTTCCATAGTTGGGAGACATACATATGCTTCCCATTGTTCTCTTGTAAATTGCTTTTCCAGTCTCTCTTCCCAATCTTTTTTAACATCCACCGATTGAGTCTTATAACTATCATGCAATACTTTATATTCCATGCTAATTATCCCTTTTTAACAGCAGCTTCTGTTCTAGATTCAACTGAAAACTCTACCATTGCATGTCTTTCAGTCAACATCCCCCGCCCCTTACCCTTTGCCTATACTCCGATATCCATCCCTGGTAGGGAAGGCAGTCTCTAGCCTGCAGTCTAAATTTATTGGATACATCCTACCTTTCCCTTTCTAGTTATTTGCTCCCAATACTGTGGTTCCTTTCTCAGATTTCTCCAGTAAATTCCAGCCTCCTCTTGCCTACTTTCTGTACCCCTAGTTGCAGTCATCCCTACTGGCAACATCTCCTTTCTCCATTCTCATGTTGACTTAGTTCTTAGAATACATTCTGGTACTTTATGAATATAATGTAATGTATATTTGTTATTATTCTCTTTACAGACTTGCATTCAAAATCCCACTGTTTCTTGACCCCCCTCCCTGCTTCATCACCATCTCTTTCCAGTTTGAATTATAACCCTCAGCTTGTCCTGTATCTGAGCCTTAACTGTGCAGCTCTAAAATATCCCTTCAAATCAGATAGGATCAGCTTATCCCATTCAACTCCTGCCCGCTTTCCTCTTACAGATAAATTCCTTCAATTCCTTATTAATTATTGTCCACAACTTCTCCTCTGGTTGATAAATATTGCTGACACATACGTAAAACTAAAGGAACATAAAACATTTCACTGCTTGTAACTTTTTATCCATATCCATAAACAATATTTCCAGTGTCTCAGTTTTTGCATCATCCTTTGTTTAGTCTCTTCCCACATGTTCTCAGCTGTCATAAAATTCTTTTTAAGAATTCTTGGGATATTGGCTAGGCTTAAAATGGCCTTTCAGGCCCGTTAGCCTAGTATTTACCTATGAACCAATGAAGGAGCACAAGAAAGATTGGATTACTTACAGGTTTGGTTGGCATAATGGTTACGATACTTATCTCACATATACTTGGAAAAGGGTTAGATTCTAACCTCTGCTCATTGACTGGACTTGTAATAGTCTGTGGACTGGTCACCTAGTATTTACAGCTCAATTAACCAGAGCTGCTTTAAGTTGAGCATCTTTTGCCAGAGATCCAGAGTGTTTCTGCTGATAGCCAAGGCATGCAAGGTTAAAAACAAAAATAAGTACATTTGGATACTGTAGTGCACTTTTCATATATTTTTTTAAATTGCTGCATTAGTTCTACTTTTTAATGTTTGTGACTGCATTGTTTTTTGCACTTGATTTAACTCGGTTAGCCCAGATAGCATAGCCTAGATTCAAATCTGCTGACTCTAGACTATTACTGATACACGTGAGCACTAAACCAGCCATCTTACATTAGGAAAGGCTTCCCTGCAGCCTTGTGGCTGAAGTGTGTGGACTCAGCCTTGTCTTAGTTGGGGATTGCTGGAGGAAGGTTCATTGTGTGTTTTCCTATGGGTAGCGGAGTTTAGGAGTGTTTATTCTCACTTGTATTTAAGCTTTGTGTTTGTGCATCACCGCACTTCACTTAAGGTGGGTTAGTAGTGCCATGTACAGATGCAAAAACCTTGCAACATAATTTTTCCCAAGGTAACTGCCAGTGGAACCTCTCAAGCTTCCTTGCTGTGCTACAGTCAATTGATTCAATTGAGTCAATTCAACAGTCAACAGCCCACTGAGCAGCGTTGCTATACATCATCCCTAGCCTTCACTAGAATAAGCCTCTTTGGTACTCCTAGCGTAAAATCTGGTCAAACAAGCCCACTACCTTCCCTAATACTACAGATGGTAAAAATCTGCTAAAATGGATGGGCAGTTTCCCATCATCTCTCCAGCCAGCCTGATTGACATGGGCATCCTGAAGCAATGTAGCAATTGCCGCATGTATACTGACAACCACTTACTCCTAAAACAAAGAAACACCTTATGTGACAGATGTAATTAGTTTATGAAATTGGAGGAAATACTCTCACGTAATGACAAACCGGACATCAAAACAGGTAGTCAGCACACACACTTCACCTCTAACACAAAATAAGGACATGACATGTAAACCCACTTACATGGAGGTACTCACTAGAAGACCTCCCAAACAAACCACTTGCACACACTGATGCAAACAGTGACCACACACACACACACACACACACACACACACACACACACACACACACACACACACACACACACACACACACGCGTGTCTCGGCAAATAAACCCCCTAAGGCAAAACACCTCAAATCCTAATGTTTGGTCATTGGCGACTCCATTGTGAGATACACTAATATTGCCCTCACCAGGCTGGACACAGAGGGGGTCACAGTCAACTGTCTGTCAGATGCCAGGATCTGTCAAGTCACACAAGCACTCAAGTCACTCAAGAAGTACTGACTGTTGTGATTCCATCATAGTTCATGTTGGGGTGAATGACATGAGATGACTATATGAAGACAGGCATGACTGAACTCTCAGATTGTGTGTCCCAGGCAGGTATGATCCTAGCCTTAAGCAGCACTCTACCATCACCCAGGATGATGCCACAATACTAACAAAAATGATCAACTTCAACAACTGGCTTAGATTCTGGTGTCAGTCCAGGGGGATCCAGTATCTGTCAGCCTGTTTAGACATGGTCAACAGCTATGCTGTTTTGCCAGATATGGTCTACACCTGCCTCCTCTAGGCTTTTGGATACTGGCAAAGGCGCTTGCCCACCCCCCATACTGCCTTTTTTTTTAGGCAAGGTTAAAACAACAAAACTTCCGACACAAGAATAATTTTCTCGAGGTAAACAAGGTCTTGCTGCTTAATGCGAGAAGTCTAAACAGGAAACTGCACTCCCTGGAAGCACTCCTCACCTTGGAAAATGCTGATGCCTGTGCAGTCACTGAGGCATGGTTCAAAGCCATGGAAGAACCAAAGGTGTAAGTGTATTCATCTTCATTAAAGCCAAGTACACCTCCAGGCTGGTCAAACAGTATGACTCCCTCAAACTACTCTATGTCCATCTACAAGCAAAATACCAAATAATTCTTAGGTATATGTCCCCCACCATGAACCAAGATAAGCATACCTGGACTTACAGGAGGCTCTCACTATACAGCCTAACACCTTGGTTATGAGTGATTTCAACTATCCTTACATCGACTGGGAAATGCACATGAACACAAGTATGTTCACCCAGAGGTTCTTGGACTTTTTCAATACAAATGCTCTGGAACAGATAGAACCTCTACAATGGGGTTAAATGTCCTGGACATAATACTCACCAACATGGGGGGATCACTGCACTCCCCCTTGTGTGATGCCCTCCCTGGTAAGATCAGACCATAAATCAGTCTCATTTGATGCAACTATTGGGCATGACACCCATTCAGAAACAAAACATTTTTCCAAAGCAAACAACAGCCTACTAAGGGATGGTATAAAAAGTTTTAGACACCCACAATTACACAAGGTCCTCCTGAAATAAACAAGCCACCCTGGTGAACCTCAAGTATAAAGAAGTTATATAACAAGAGGAAAAAATTGATGTCTAAGAACAACAGAGAACTGACTAAACAGAGGAAGAATTCCCTCCACAGCTTAAACAAGCAAATCTGAAATCTTGTCAAGTTCTCCAAAGGCTAATTACGAAGCTAAAATAGCATCCCTAGCCAAGGAGAATCATAAGGCATTCTTTAGCTATGTCCAAATCTAAAACAGAATGCCTAGCTATGTGCTGCACTAGTAGGGGATGGTACCACTCATTCTATATTGAAGGAAATTGCCAAGTGGCTAGTTGACCAATTTGGTGCAGACTTCACCCCCGTCCCCACCAGCCATACCCCAAAGCATACCAGACACCATTCCTCAGCCTATTATCTCAAAAGAACAGGTCATATCTGTGCTCTCCAAGGGCAAAAACATGGCTTCAATGAGACAAGATTACAGCCTAGGCTGCTTACTAAACAATCTAAACCAGGGCCTATAAGACCCTCTTGGTGCCCTCTTTAACCACAGCCAGAAAACTGACTTTGTTCCAGCAGAATGGAGAGCAGCAAGGGTCCATCAACCAACCCTGGGAACTATAGAACCATAAGTCTAACCAGCCTCATCTACAAGGTCATGAAAAGAATCATCATGAACCTTATCAACAAGAACATAGGTGACCTTCAGACCCTAGACCCAACCAGTCTGGTTTCATTAAGGGTAGATCATGTTTGTTAAACCTGGTAGACTACTTTGACAAAGTCACCAAAACCTGAACGAGGGAAAGACAATGCATACCACCAACTTTGTCCTAGCCAAGGCATTTGGCACAATCCCCCACTCAGGTACTATAGAAAAACTCTCCCAGCTGGGGACTAACCCTTACATCACTAGATGGGTAACCAATTGGCTCACCGACAGAACACATACTGTCAAAGTTGGTGATTACACCTCTACCAGTAGACCAGTCACCAATGGCATACCACAAGGATCTGTACTGGACCCATTACTGTTTGGAATTTATTTCTCAGAAGTCCAGGTGAATGTAGACAGCCTTTGGCTAACTAAGCTCGCTGATGATTGGAAATTGGGTGCAATAATTGAGTCCACCAATTATATTAACATAACATAGAAAGGGCTAACACAGAAAAATGAGTGGTATCAAAGACATGGATTAAAACTAAAATCAAAAAAATGCATTATTATTATTATTCCCTTTAGGAAGGCAGAATTCCCTGCCAATTACAATATTTACAGCAACCCCCTCCTCCCATGTTCAAACCCAATGGTATGGGATTTGTGTACACAGGATGATAGCAATCTGAAGTTCAACCACCAGGTTTACACAGTGGTGAGGAAAGACTTCTACATTGTACATCTCATAAGTAAAGGTATCACATCCAGGTCTAGGGATGTCATAACTCTACTGTACTCTACCCTAATCAGACCATTGAGTACAATGCTCCCTTTTGCATGTACTTCACCAGACACCTGCAGCAGCTGGAAAGACCCCAGAGGTTTCTCACCAAGAAAGTACAGGGCATCTGAACCATGACTTTTGTGGAAAGACTGAAAGCCCGATCACTTTACTCTATATCCTATAGACTGCTGAGAGATGGACTTGTGCCTGACGTACAGGGCAGTCTCCGACCCTGCCCTAAATGGAAATGATGCACAATCCACAAATCAAATGGCACAAGAGTCACTCACTCTAGGGATCCAAACCTAGCCTGTGACAAACAGAACATGCTGGAGAGACAGATACATCTCCCATAGCCTGCCACTCCTCTGGAATAAACTCCCAGTTCATGTGAAGCAGAGCTCCTCCCTGAACCTATTCAAACACAACCTAAGTAAATGGATGGGTGACCACAAATTCACCTGGGGATGGCACCCATGTCTCTTATGGGCAGGGGTAGTCTGTGCAGACCATGAACTTGCTCTCTGAATGTCACCCATCTAACCTAGGACAATTGGGGCAACTCAGGATTAACATGGCTTGTATGGGCTCTAGTGCCATTAGTCTAGTAACTTCCTACTAACCTATGAGTAAGACATCCCTTCATTATTATTAATAAAGATTACAAGCACAAAATATTATTGTTAATCATAGCAACTCTAGTAGATTAACATCTGTCATAAAGTCCTCAAATAAATAAATGAATGAATGTAAGTAACTAAATAATAATTCCAATGGCATAACTAAAGTTCACTTTGTATTTATATTTTAAGATAATTTTTATCACATAGTCAGTATTTTAACTTTCCACACAGTGCAACCAATGCGCCTGTTTAACATGTTTTAACATATTATGACTACAGTTACTTTATAACATATGTTTTCCATCAATTAAATATATATTTTTTTATTTTATATTATGTTATGTTAACTAATCTATTATCTACTATAAATAATTTCTTTAAAATTAAATGAAATCAATTTTTTATTCAGGTTAATATGCCTTCTTCATCTTGAACATTTATACTATCACCAAAGCTCAAGCAGCAACATGCAATTTTCACCATTTCCCACCGTCGGATCTATATTAGAACACCGAACTTTCAAAATTTCGAGTGTTCTAATACTGACCCGCTAAAAATATCAAAGAAACCGAAAACAGAATTTCTTCCTAGGGAAAGAATTTGGTTGTCCGTTTCCGTTGCTTCGGTATTTTCAGCACTGTGGTGGAAAGTTACGGATTGGGTTCAGGTAAGTGTGCGATTGTGTGGACGTGAGAGTTAGGGTTGGGTAGGTGAGTTAGGGTTAGGGAGCGGGTGAGGTGACTGTGCGATAGTGATGGACCTTTATGGTTAGGGTTTGGTTAAGGTAAGTGGATAGTTAGTGGTGTATGTATAGTTTAGTGTAGGGTTAGGTGTAAGAGTTTAGGTGTGTGTGTGTGTGTGTGTGTGTGTGTGTGTGTGTGTGTGTGTGTGTGTATTGATGTTTGTTTGGTGTGCTTGTGTTGTGTGTATGTGTTTTGGAACAGCAAATCTTTTCCCCAGGAAAAAATTCTCTGTTCTGTATGTGCGATGTTTTCAATTTTTGATTAATAGGGTTTGATATTAGAACACTCGAAATTTTGAAAGTTCGGTGTTCTAATATAGACCCCCCACTGTCTACCATCAAAGCACATCAGAACCTCAGGAAAGTGGATATGGATGTATGAGTAAATGCAAACACTCTTGATTTCCAGCAACATTGATAGTGTGTAGTGCTGCCGTGGACTTGACTTGATTGCAGAGTGCACATACACACAATACAGTTTAATCCATCTACAGTGCACAAACATTCCTAAGTAAAACACTGTTTTTAAGGACTCAAGAATTTATTTGTAAAAATGATCAACAAGTAGTTCAAAGCTTAGAAGTGCAATTCTAGGACCAAACATCCATTTCACTATCACAATGCTCAGTGCCTCTACAGCTTACACCCACAGCCCATTAACTTCAGCAGGGAAACAAAAGCAGACATCTGTCAAAATGACTGCCCATTATGTTTTCATTTTTAAATATAATTTATTTTTAATTCTTACTTGTTGTTTTAATCGCTAATTTTCTTTATTTTTATGTAATAATGACGAAACTCCGGACTAGTTAATGCTGTGAACTTCCGGATTAGTCAGCAAACGTTTTTCTTTTGGCACTTACTGTTTTTGTATATATAATTAAAGTTCCAATTTGCACTTAGTTTAAAGTAAGTGTAGTCGAAGCACATAAATAGAAAAAAAAATACTTTCTAAACCAATTTTTACAGTCTTTCATTTCTATTTTTGCTTTGATGCGCTTCAGCTTCACTTTCATTACATTTTTTACTGGGGTCAAACTGATTGGGGGCGAATCGGTGGGGTCCAAATGTCCTGTATCCCCCTAGTGAACTCTGTGAGCATGAGTCAGGACAGGGTGGAGGTTCCATTTCTGAGAGTGACTCAGAGGAATCCAGCAAGAGATGCAACAGCTGGTTATGTTCAAGGTGCTCTGGCAGCTGACTCTTGCAGAGGGACTTTGGAGCATCTGTTATTGAGGCTGACAGAGTCAGGCAACAGGCTAGACCCAACCAGAGGCTAGATGTTTCTGTTGGTATCACAGGAACATTGATCAATGACAAAAAAGTGCAAGATGTGGAGGTGTCTATTTGTTGCTTATTCAGGAATGACAGAAAAGTGAGTGATGAAGGTGGAATAGTACTCTTCATAAAACACAGCATCACATGCCCGGTGAGAAAGTAGGAAGAGATGCACCTACCCCATGAGTTGTGCAAGGGAACAGGTTAGGGACAGAATGTTGGATAAGCTAAGGCAGAGAGAGGAAGGAGGAAGTGCTGGTAGCCTGATATAGTGTACCAAATGCAACTAACATCAAGGGATGAGGATATGCAACTGGAGGAAATAACAAAAAAGAGAGGGGTCGATGGTTATTTTAATGGAATATCTGAACCTGCTAATAGCAAACAGAGTTGGCGCTTCAGAGCAGAGAAGGGTCAGGAGACGAATGATGTCTTACACCATAACAGGTTCAGCCAGCTAGTCTATTTACTAGGATGGGATTCTAGATGTCATCCAAACCAAGGTGGAGGGAGGCATACTAATGTATTTTGTTGGCCAGCGGAGATGCCATTAAGGCACTAGAATATGTAGAATGGAAAGAAATTATGGTGTCCACCTTTTTGATTAGAATATTCATCATTAAATAACAAAATGTAGTTATATCTGTGTTCAAAAAAGTATAAGGTGGAAATGACAACTACCCTTACTGCAATGTAATGGTATACTGAAAAGGTAACCTTTTTTCCAAACGTCTATAAAGTAAATTAGATAAAGCTTATATTTGCCAGTAAGTGTCTGTTATCTTTTTCTGCAGGTATTGGTGCGGTTCATATACACTGTACAGAAAGGCTACAGGCAAATCACCTACCACAATTGGCACCATGGCTTCAATGTTGCACAAACCATGTTCACCCTTTTAATGGTATAAAGTACAAATCTTTTTCTTTGTTTTTTAATTTTGATAAAAATTACAATACATTTAAAAGACTACTAAGCTATCGGTGTTTGAAACATTGTCCTTATGTTGTTAATATTTGTGTTCTACATCTGCAATGGTTATGCAGTGTAAATACTCTGACCTGTATTTGTGACCCATTTAGATAACCTACTACAGAATTATAACTAGTAGGATAAAGGAGATCTTCCAAGTGTATGCATGCTTGAGCTATTTGTCTTAATGTATGTTTAAAGACATTTACAGCTGAGGAATTACAACTGCTGGTATATTGGAAGGGAGAAACAGTGGAGGAAAATTATGCTTACATTGGGACAGATTTGTATAGTGCACGAAAGTGATGGTTTCAGCCTGCTACAGTTTGGAGGTGTGTTTCAGAAAATCAGTCTTTAGGAACTATTCCAAGGATAACCTCTCTCGAATAAGTGAAACTTTGATTAAATTTGAAGCACGGTCAAACTCAAACACAATAGCATATGCTAAGCTATTTACAAAATCCCTGTACAGACATACTGATAGCTGTACAGAGTGAGATGTGTCCATTTGTATTAAGAATAAGACAAACTCCATGGCAAGCCACCTTGGTGGAATCACAATATCACTCGGTTATACAACAAAAGAAAAAAATCTTGGCCAAGCATAGGACAAACAAAGCCCAACATACTAAAAGCCCCCTGACTAATGTAAACAGACTGCTAAGGGTATTAAGTAATATTTCAAAGGCTAAACTTGAATAAGAAAAACTAGCTTCTCAGGCAAAGGACAAACACAAAGATTTCTACAGCTATGTCTTTAACCTCAGGGGAAATATGCAGCAATGCACAGAACTTGTTGTAAATGGCATCACCCACACTAAACCGGAGGCCATTGCCAACCTTTTGGCTGACAGATTCTACTTCTCCCTCCACTCGTCCCCCCCAAGTAGTCCAAAGGAAATACTGCATACCACAATCTCTTCAACCATTACTAGGAAACAGGGCATCAATGCAGTTTCCAAGGTGAAAAGCACTACATCGATGGACCCCAGTAACATTCATCGATGCTTACTAAACAGCATGAAACATTACCTCTTTGGTCCACTTGAATAACTTTGCAACTGGAGCCTACAGTCAGGTTTTTGTGCTCAAGAAATAAAAGATGGCTACAGTCATTCCACTGCAGAAAAGAGGTCCAACCACCTATGAGCGCATATCACACACACACATTATATATATATATATATATATATATATATATATATATATATATATACACACACACATACACACTATATATATATATATATATATATATATATATATACACACACACACACATATACACACACACATATGTATATATATATATATATATATATATATGTATATATATATATATATATATATATATATATATATATATATATATATATATATATATATATATATATATATATATATATATATATATATATTATACATATATATATATATATATATATATATATATATATATATATATATATATATATATATATACATATATATATATATATATATATATATATATACATATATATATATATATATATATATATATATATATATATATATATATATATACATATATATATATATATATATATATATATACATATATATATATATATATATATATATATATATATATATATATATATATATATATATATATATATATATATATATATATATATATATATACATATATATATATATATATATATATATATATATATATATATATATGTGGCCATGAAGAAGGAGTTGGCTGAGGAAAGTCCCACTGTCCATCTGCCCAACAGGGAGTCCCGGACAGTGGACAGACTTTGGAAGCATGTTTTTGCAACAGGGACCTTTGCCATATGGTCTCTGAACTATTTGGCGCATTTTACAAGGCTCCAGAGGGACTTGATCTCCAAACTCTCTGGAACTCTTGCAGGACAGTTGTCTGACGAGGTCAGGGACAAAGTGGCCTCACAACTCACAACCCTGGAGTAAATATCCAACTCGTCCATGGGTTTGCTTGCACATGCGACCGAAGGGGCGGCTAGAGCAGCGGGTTCAGGCATTGTCATAAGGCGTCATGGCTGGATGCACATTTATGACCTTGCAGACCCCTTTCTGAATGCTCCCATTGAAGCTTTGTCCCTTTTTGGTTCCAAAGTAAAGGACATGCTAGCCAGGTGCGAGCAAGACAGCAAGACCTCGTCTGCCATAGGCCTATGTTTTTTCAATCCTCAACGTACCTTCTCCAGGAATCAGAGGAGTGGAGAAATGTAGCCCAAAAAATATTAGGGTCCTTTCCGTGCCACACATGGTGAGGATACCCCCAGGGGTAGAGGGGGGGGTAACAATTCTGGAAGATGCCCCTACAGAGGAAGAGGGGGTCCTCGCAACCAAGGCTCCAAAGACTCCTTCTCTGGGCAGCCTTATCAGTGCTCCTGAGGAGCATCCCAATTGCTTACCTCTGGAAACAGTCAGTGGTTGTTTCTCTCTGCACCAAACTGCCTGGCAATCCATTACTACCGATCGTTGGGTGTAGAGTATCACCTCCAAAGGTTACCCCATTCTCTTTTATTGTCAGCCAAACCTTTCAGGAAAACCTCCTGACATTCCATCCAGGAAAAGGGAAGAAGCAGCTTCAGAGATAAAGCTGCCTCAAAAAAGAGAGAGTCATCCAAACATTCCCACTAGACCAACATGGATCCGGATTCTACTCAAGATTCTTTTTGGTGCCAAAAAAGACAGAGGACTGGAGACCCATTTTGGATCTCAGCAGTTTAAACACGTCGGTCACCAAACCAAATTCTGGATGGTCAAGGTTCAGTTCATTTTCCCTTTTTTAAGGGAAGGCAATTGGATGTCCTCGATAGATCTCCGGGATGCGTATTACCACATCAAAATGGACAAACACTCCAGGAGTCTGCTTCGCTTCTGGATAGGGGCCAGTCATTATCAATTTTGCGCCCTGCCATTCAGTCCCTCTACATCCCCCAGTGTGTTCATGAAGTGTATGGCAGTGGTCACAGCTCACTTCAGACTGCAAGGATTCCAGTTGTTTCCATATCTGGACGACTGGCTCCTCACTGCCTCCACCAAGCACCTTCTGGTAACAGCACTACATTATACTCTCTCTCTCTCTGGCAAAATTGTTAGGAATAATGATACATTGGGAGAAGTCAAACCTTACTACTACACAATGAACAGGGTTCATTGAAGCATTGTTCAATACTCGGTCCTGTCTAATATCACTCCCAATTCACAGATTCCACTGTTTGAGGCTTCAGCTCAGTGTGATACTCTCCCAAACAAAAATCTCAGCAAGAGAAGTTCTCCAGGCCTTAGGTTCTATGGCAGCTTCAATCCTGGTAGTGCCTCTAGTGAAGCTACATATGTGGATCTTGCAGTGGCTCCTTCTTTGTCAATTGTTCACAAACTATCCCCCCCCTCCATTACCAGATTCAAATAACCAACTCTTGCAAACAGAACCTCCTTTGGTGGATGAGGCCAGACATAGAATTTTGGAGTCGCCCATTTCAATCCCCTCAGCCCAGAGCCATCATGACCACGGATGCTTCTCTGATCAGATGTGGGGACCATTTCCAGGGGAAGATAGTCCAAGGCACATGGTCCAATGGTCCACCTCAGAGGCCCACCTGCATTATCAATGTTTTGGAACTGAGAGCTGTGCTGTTAGCATTGCAGGCCTTTCATTCAGCTTTTCCTTCCAGGACAATTACAATTCAGTCAGACAATATGTTAGTGGTCTGGTAAATCAAAAAAACAAGTAGGAACGAAGTCCTACCCCTTATGTTGAGAAGCCATGAAAATTTGGCAGTGGGCAACAGCTTCCAACTGATTTCTGATAGCAATACATATCCTGAGGAGCTCAAACGTAATTGCAGACAAATTGAGCAGATGCATCCTCATGCCTCACTAGTGGTCCCTCAACCCCGAAGTAGAGACAGAAATCTTCATCCACTGGGACCAGCCTTGCTGTCACCTCTTCACCTCCCCATCGAACAACAAGTGCAGCAGCTATTTCACCCTACTTCCCCCAGAGGGGGAGTTACCGAGAGATGCTCTAATCCATGATTGGCCCACGGGACTTCTTTACGCTTATCCTCCCATTCCCCTGATTTCACAATTCCTAAAGAAAGCTCTTCAATTAAGATGCAAGGTGATCCTCATAGCTCCATTCTGGCCTTGACAAGTTTGGTTCCGCTTTCTTCGGCCTCCCCTAATATACCCGCCATGGACTCTGGACCCTCTACCAGATCTGAATTCTCTCCTCCAAGGGCTGAGTCACCCAAATCTGTCCAGTCTCAAGATGACTGTTTGGTTTCTCCACTTCCCTCAGTTGCCAGGCAAGCTAATCTCTCCTTGCCTGTTTGAGACATCATTCTGGCCTCTCAAACCATCCACCAGAAAACTATATCAGGATAAATGGAAAAGGTTCTCCATCTGGTCTAAGGATAACATGCTAAACCCTTATTTGGCTCCAGTAACTGCGGTACTCCAATACCTGTCTAATGTTTTTGAGAAGGGAGCCTCTGCTTCTACTGTATGAGTACACCTAGCAGCAATTTCTAATTTCCATAATGGTATAGATGGCATTCCTCTCATCTCTTTACGCCTTTGCAAGGCCTTTCTCAAGGGAACCTCTCATATCAGGCCTCCTGTCAGACAGCCTGTGGAACCATGTAACCTTAATTTAGTCCTTCAGTCTTTGACTCAAAAACCTTTTGAACCTGCTGCAAAGTGTGACCTAAAGTTTTTTTTTCTTGGAAATCCCTGTTTTTAGTAGCCATTACATCTGCCAGGAGGATCTCGGAGCTACAAACTTTGTGTATCAAGAGGCCCTATCTGGTCTTTCATAAAGACAGAGTATCACTTCTGACGAATCCATCCTTCCTTCCCAAATTTGTTTCTGAATTCTGCATAAACCAGACCATTGATTTATTTGTGTTCTTTCCCAACTTTGCCAATAGAGGAGAGAGTACTACCTTCACTCCTTAGATGTTCATGGACAATTGAAATTTTATCAAGACAGGATCAAATCTATACGTAAATCTGAACAGCTTTTCATCTACTTTTCTGGGTCCAGAATAGGAGAGGCTGTTTCCTAGGTTACATTATCAAAATGGCTATGGGACTGTATACGCTTCATCTATTCCCTCAGTAATGAATGAACCTACGCCAAAAGTTAAAGCTCACTCCACTAGATCTATGGCAACATCTGTAGCTTTCCATTCCAGGACTTCCATGGATGACATCTGCACAGCAGCTACTTGGGCTAAGCCTCATACCTTTATCAATCGTTACAAATTGGACTTGGTCTCCAGAGGGAGAGCTGCCTTCAGCTCAATGGTACTCGGGAATGCTCTTCCATAAGGGCCGCCCATGGACCTCAAAGTAGTTTGGGATTCTGTCCCATCAGTGATGAATGGAAAGAAGATGAACAACATCAGATGAAGAAGTTATGTCTTACCATAACGTTCCATCTGTGTTGTTCATCTTCTTTCATTTATCACTTCCCACCCTCCTTCCCCCTCCAAAGGCTGCTGGGGGATGCTTTGGGTCTAAGTGGTGTCCTAGGGTTTTTGCACAGAAGTGGCCTTGGCTTTACTTCTCTATAACTAGCAAACTCGATCTGAGGTAACAGGGAGAGGGCATTCTGGGTAGGGACTTAGCTCGAGAGTTTTTTGGCTGGTCCGAGGCCGACTTGGTTCCAAGGGCTCGGAACGGAACAAATCAGTGATGAATGAAAGAAGATGAACAGCACAGACAGAACGTTATGTTAAGACATAACTTCTTTTTTTCTTATATTTATTTATACTTATTGAAATTTGATTACCAGGAATGTCCAACTGGGTAGAAGCTCATTTTCAGCAGAGGTCCTGGGAGAAAAGCTCCAAATTATTACAAAACATTTTAAGAACAATAATTTTACAGTCTTCAAAAATAAAAGAAAAACATCTGCAGTTTAAATAGTTAGAACAAATTATAGTATAAATTGGTTAAGAATCAGTACAAGGTATACGACAATCATTCAATACTTAGAGAAATTTTAAACAGCTGTAAAGAAATTAAAGGTAAGTTAGTGTAATGCAAATATGAATTGCAATATGAAGCGAGGGGAAAACAGGCTTATAATATATTTAGAGAGAAAGTCAGAGAACAGAATTAGATAGCAGTAATGAACTAAGTGAAGAGGGAGAGTAAGAAAGTACAAGCAGTGAAAAGGTACTTTTCCACATTTAGGGTTACAGGTTATCCTGGTTTTAAGCAAGCACAAAGCTAGATTTTATTTAGGAAGTCTTTCAGAGTTGTTTTGAAAGATGGAAGGATGAGTATAGACATGGATACACGAAGGAGTTGCAGACCTTAGCAACCTTGTACAAAGAATAGACAATGCCCAGCAGATTCGCTAGGTTTATAGACAGACAAGAGTTTTTGGTCACGTGATTACAATTACCGACAGGGAGCTTAGTTATGCTGAATATTTCTAGTGCTGGACAGGCAGATGGATGCTGGATAATTTTATAAGTGGTAATTAGTGTATATATATATATATATATATATATATATATATATATATATATATATATATATATATATATATATTTAGGCTTTTAAGTGCTATACAGTGGTGGGTTCTGATAGGGATATGTGCTGCAAATTTAACAACTTTGTTATAGCATTGTACAAGTTTCAATTTTTGTGAAGCCTGAAGTTTTGTAAGGATGGGAGCATCATAAAGAAGTATGTGGAGGAAATAAATAGTGTAGTTTTAGTTGCATCAGTGAGAAAGTTTTTGGCGAGTTTTTCTTATGCAATTTTGAATATGCAGATCAAAAGTAAGATTATCATCCACTATCATCCCTAATAGTTTGCTACAAGAAGTGCCCTCAGTGGTTGTATTATTAAGAGAGAGTAGTATAAATTTAGCTTTCTTCATGAGAGAGGAATTTAGGACAAAAAAGTGGTAGTTTGGTCTTTTTTTGTGTTGAACATGAGTTGAGAATTAAGAAGCCATGTTTCAGTGGCTGCTAATGCTTCCTGAGTAATTTGTTTGGAGGTGTGCCATGTTGTCAGATATGCAAGTCAGTATGGAATCATCTGTGTATTGTATTAGGGTGGCCTGAAAGTGTAGAGAGTACTGGTGAAAAAAGAGGAGGGGGCCAAGGATAGACCCTTGTGGTACACTAGTGGTGACTGGGAGGTAAGGAGAGAGCTTATGCCTTTTAAGTCAATTTTTCAGAAAATGCAAATATCTATGTAGGCTGTAAGAGGTGTAACATTCTACACCACCTAGGTGTTAAATGAGATGTAGAAAAAGTAGAGCATTTAAATAATATGTTAAATACTTAAACTGCATACAAAATAACAACCCATATTAATTAAACAACAACTTCAGAAGGAGGAATAAAAAACATGGAGAAAAAGAACTACCATCCCCAAATGAGAGTATAACTAAAACAAAGGAGAATGAATCAACTGGGGAAAGAAAATAAATAAAGCAATACAACCATTCCAATGGCTACTATATAAATTAAGTTGTTGTGTTATCATTTCTGTAAAGGACAATTGTGTGAAGGAGAAGTTTCATCAAGATAATATTCAATGTTTGGCAGCAATAGTTGTGAAACAAATGTTAATTTCCAAATGTTGAAAGACTGAAGCAACATACAAGATAACTATTCTAGAGAAAAAAATGTGGTTAATATTATGCATAATTTTAATGATACTAATGGCATGAACATATTAAGTTTGTACTTGATAGCAGGTTCATGAACAATGCAAAAAAAAAATCAATCTTTTGTTGACTACAATTTCACTATATAGACTGCAGAGTACTTACCAAAAAGCAACCACTTAGGTGAACAATTTATCCCGTTCAAAGTTTTTAGTTAAATACATCTATTATGGAAAGTGTGACATTGTGAGGTATTGCCAGCTGTACCAGAAGTGGGAAAGTGCATGCGTGGTATGTGCCAGCATGGCTGGCTAAGGTTTTGTAAATAATTAATTTGATTGTCACATTGATTTATGCAGAAGCTTGTGATTTGTACAGATGCTTGTATTAAAAATGTATTTGTAAATAGATGCTTATGTTAAAAATGCTGCAACAGAATCTTAACAGAATTCTGAATGTGTATTGTGCCAGAGTCAGGTGACGAGATGTGATTCCATTCTATAACCAACTGAAGGATGAACTCTGACAGCAGTAGTTTGTTGTTCATTTTTGTTTTCTTTGGAACCTAATATGAAACATCTGTCAGTTATCAAAGTGCAGTTGTTCAGTTGCTGAGTCAGTTCAGTTAGTGTGTAGTATCTCATCTTGCCTTGTAAAAGTGAACATCTCAGCAGTACATCTTACCTTGCAATACTAAGCAAGTTAACTAGGGACAGTTTCTCTTTACTTCATTTAGGAGAAATACAGTGAGATTAGATTAGTATTACTTCTTTTTCTGCATCTGTGAGATTCTATCCCACTGTGTTATTTTTATATTTCCTTTGGCTGAAAACTCTGATGTTTATTGTAACTATTTATTTATTTTTTATTTTACATTTGTTGACCGGGCTAGTCTAACTGGATATATGTCCATTTTCAGTAGAGGCTCAGGGAGATCAGCTCCAAAACATAAACAGAGATACAACTATAATAACAATAACAAATAGTACAAAAATATTTATACAACAGTGCAGTACTGCATACAGGTTAGCATAGAATATTCAATGCGGGCAAGAATGATAATGTATTTCACAGGTTCAATGCATTATACAGGTAAAGTCAATAGTAAAAAGAAGTTAATTTTGTAGTGATATAGATGAAGTATTTACTTAAAACCCAATATCCACAGAGCATAGAAGTAATGTAATATAGAGAGAGATGATAAAAAATAGTAATAGGAAGGTATTACAGTAGGTGAGAAGTAATGTATAGGGAAAGGCCAGTTTGAAAAGATAGATGACTAGTCAGGTGTGGTACAAGGGCATAGCCATTGTGTTTTAAGGTAAAGTTTAAGTCTATTTTTGAAGAGTGGTAAAGAGGAGAGTGAGGAGAGGTCACTGGGAAGAAGATTCCAGGATTTTCCAACAGCATTAGAGAAGAGAGAATCCCTAGCTCTGTTAGGTTTAGAGGTATGTACAAGCAGTTTGTCTGCTGATCTTAAGGACCTCAGATTTTTATAGGGGGTGATGAGGGTAGATAAAATTGGAGTATTGGAGGGGTTATAAAGAATGTTTTAGGCACTGGTTAGCTGGTGGAATTTAATCAGGTTTTGTGGTTCCAGCCATCCTAGATGCTTTAAGTTTATGCAATGGTGGGTTCTATATGGGTTACCTGTGGCAAATCTGGCAATGTTATTGTATGACATTTCCAATTTACTGAATTTATTCTTGGATAGATTGGTGAAAATGGGTGAGGCATAGAGGAGTGTAGAGATTAGATGAGTGTGTGCTATTGTAGTTTTAGCTGTAGGGGAAAGGAAGGGTTTAATCCTATAGAGAGTGCCAAGTTTTTTGTTGACAGCCTTTATAGCATTGTTGATATGGATGTCAAAGCTGAGATCATTGTCGATGGTGATACCAAGTAATTTGGTTGCAAGATCAGGCAATATTATAGTCCCATTGGTGGATGTCACAGAGAAATTAAGAGGAGATGACTTTTGAGTAGGATTGAAGAGGAGGAGTTTGTTTTTTGGGGTTCAATAGAAGACAGCGTTGTGTGAACCATTGCTCAACTGTGTTAAATACCTTCTGAGTAAAAGAGTGAAGGTCTTGGATGGAAGTAGCTGAGCATATCAGTGTGGAGTCATCAGCATACTGTATGCATGTGGCTTGGGGGATGGCAAGATGAAGGTCATTAATAAATATGGAGAAGAGGAGAGGTCCTAGTATTGACCCCCGAGGAACACCTAAGGTAACGGGTAGGTGGGTGGATAGAGTGTTATGCCATAATGCTGCCTGCTGTCGTTTATCAAGGTAGGATTGGAACCATTTGATGGAAGGAGGGTCTAATGATAGAGATTGTAGTATGTTTATAAGAATCTGGTGATTTATCATGTCAAATGCTTTAGACAGGTCGATAAATAGAGCAGAAGAAAGATAATTATGGTTGCGGTTACTGCTAATGCAATCAGTGAAGGAAAGGAGGGCAGTGGTAGTGCTGTGTGATGGCCTGAAGCCATGTTGACAGTTGGAAAGTAAGTTTTTGTCAATTAAGTGGTTGAGTAATTGCCTGTGGATACATTTCTCCATGATCTTAGCTAAAGGAGAAAGTAGGACAATGGGGCGGTAGTTTGAGAGCTCAGTGGAGTGTCCACCTTTATGGAGGGGGATTATGTGGGAGACTTTCCATAAGGTAGGGATGTGACCTTCAGTAATGGTTCTATTGATCAGTATGGAAATGGGGTAGGCAATAGCTCTAGCTGATAACTGTAGGTATTCAGAAGGCAGTTGGTCTGTTAAGGGAGAGCATGGTTTCAGTTTATTTAAAAGGTTTAGAATAAATGTGGTTAGGACAGGTTTGAATTGAAAAGGAGGAGGTGGGGTTGAAGTAAAGGAAGGTAGAGTGAATGTATTAGGTGATAGTTGACTACTTGGTGTCTGGATAGCATCTGTAAAGAAGGTATTGAAGGTATTAACTGTTTGGATGGGATTTTCCTGGTCAGTATTTTGAGGGCTGGGAGTACTAGATTTCCCTGGGTGGAGTAGCTAGTTAATGCTTGCCCAGAATTTTTGTGGGTTGTTATGATCAAGTTGTTGGAATTGTAGGTAGTAGTTCTGTTTATCAGAAAGTATAGCTTTCTTAGTGTCATTTCTTATTCTAAAGGTTTGTTGGTCTACGGGGCTTTTAGTCATTTTCCATTTGTTCCAATATTTATTTCTGAGATGAATTTTGTGTTTGGTTTCATTAGAAAGACATGGGGCAGAATTGGTTTTAATTCTAATGGATCTGGTTGGAGCATGGTGGTTAAGAATGGCGAGAAAGGTAGAATTGAAGTAATTAATGGCATCATCTAAAGGGAGGTGTCTTAAGGGAACCCGATTGCATGCTCTTAGTTCCATTTGGAATAGATCAGGGTTAAATTTTTTTTTGGCTCTGATATTTCTAATAGAGGGTGGGATGTGAGCACTGGTTTTGTGTCTGATGATGTAGATAAGTGAGTGGTCACTTATATTATCAGGGAGGGTTCCAGAATTATAGATGTGAGTATGATTGTTTGTAAGAATCCAGTCTAATATGCTTTCTTTCTTGTTAGCGTTATTTATTCTGGTAGGGGAGGTAATAGTTTGAGAAAAAACATAAAGTTTAATGTGAATGGTAGGGAAGCTGCTACAGTAGGAGTTCCAATCTATATTTACATCATCTAGGATTATGGTTTCTTGGGGTAGGTATTGGGCTAGCCAGCAAAGGATCATTTCTAAGGTGTCTTTGTTGTTTCCAGGAGGTAGGTACATACAGATAATATAGATCGATTTGGCATTGTTAAGTTCAAGTTTAGATATGAGAATCTCAGCATTGGAAGCTAGAGGTAAATTACAGTTATATGTGGTTAGCTTTAAGCCAGATTTAAACAGAACAACAACCCCACCACCCTTCTTGGCTATTCGATCAATTCTTAGGATATTATATCCGGGTGGGATAATTTCATTGTCTTTGATAACAGGTTTTAGCCATGTCTCTGTTAGGCAGATAATGTCAAAGGAGTAGACTTCTAATAAAGCTTGAAATTGGGTTACTTTGTTGTTAATGCTATGCATATTAAGATGAGCTAGTAGGAGAGAGTTAGATGGTTTAGTAAGGGGATAATTAGTAGACTGATTGTGGTTATGTAGAGTGATAGGAGTTAATAATGGGCCAGGATTAGGGTGACTATCACCATCCTTTAATGAAAGGAGTAATCCTAGATAGTTTGGGTTAGGGAACCTGCTGTACAGAACTAGCAGTCTTCTGAGATATAGTGCATTATATTTAATGTGTAGTATTCTATGATATTTTGCAAGTAGGTAGCTGGGTGAGCATGTTATGTTTGCATGATTAAGCAGGACTGGTACAGCTGGAGAAGCTGGTTTGTTGATTGGGGTAATGAATGTGAGGCTGGAGTGTGTGCTCATAGGAGGAGAGTGAATAGACAAAGGTAAGAAGTGAAAGTGATTAAAGAGTGAAATAGAGTAAGACATGAAACGGTGTGTGTGGCTTAGACATTGGGAAGGATAGGTTATTGGATTTATGTATGTGGATATGGAGTATATAGGGTGAGAGTATGTGAAGGTAGGAGGGTGTGGTGAGATTAGAGGGGAGTGGTAAGAGATGAGAGATAATTGAGTAGAAGTCCAATGGGAATTGTGTAGAGAGTTATGGGAAAAGGAGGAGGTGTGACTAATAAGTATAAGAGTAGGACCCCTGGGGGTGGGTGGGAATTGGGGTAGGGAGGAGAGCAGAGTGAGCCCGTAGGGCGAACGGAGCGGGTAGAAACAGAGACTAGATCAGTAGAAGACAATCAGCAGGACTGATTTGTTAAGGTAAGTTGGAAAAGTCAGATGTGGTAAAGGCTAGTGATAAGTGAGCCTAGAAAAGGTAGTAGTCATAGACAGAAGTAGCAAAGGGGTAAGATGGGGGAACTGGATAGCAATGCAGGTACAACAGGGGAAATAAGGTAAGTAGCTATGTAATAGAGGATAAGAAGGGGATGTGGCTAGGTAAACAACTAAGCAATATTTAAATGCCCCTTTATAGTAAAACACATTTCAGCAATAGCTATATGCTCCTATGTAGTAGCAGAAATGAAATAATTGTGGTATATGTTATCCCTACCTTTCTAAATGCTGCATTAGATTAAACTATCATAAAACAAACACTATAAAGGACTGTGCTGAGGCAGGATGGTGTGCAAGGGCCAGCAGGACTACCCTGTAAAAGATGGGAATACTTTGTAGTAGTGCAGCACACAGAGAAAGGATAAAACAGTTCCTAGCACAGCTAGTGCAGTTAAAGGACTGCTGCCCAAGGGAGCTTTTATAAGTATTTCCACATCTGTGCAGTATAACAGTTACTGTTGCCCTTACACACTGCCTTATCAGTCAATCAGCTACTAAGGGTTAATAACAAGTAGCAGCCAAAGGACACTACTATAGGGAGGCAGTCTACGAGCAACAAGTTATACCATTAAGCTCAAGCCCCTACAAGTCTCCACATGGATGTCATGTTTTCAGAATCCGTGTAGCAGAGATTACAAGTAAAATGGTACCGATAGTGGAACCAAGGAGAGGATGTAGGCCTCCGGGTATAGCATAGGTCGCACCATTCAGAAAGCCAAAATACAGGCTTCAGAGATAGCCACCAAATGTTTACATATAAAAAGAGTTTGCACCATTTAATTTGCAAGCAAGATATATGTCAATATCGGCTTGCTAAATAGTCTACAGGCAGAGATACTTTAATTCCTTCAGAGCTACACACAGGAGTAATCAAACTCCAAAATGGCTTTATAAGGATGGTGTAGTTTGGTAAGCCAGTTACAGGCTAATATGACTATAAAAGATAACACCTTCCCAACATGAGAAGAGTGTGAGTTGAGGGAATTAGATTACAGAGTAAGCGCTTAGGAGGCGCTGCTCAAAAAGCCGTTTACCAGCTTCAGGATACAAGGTATTCAGGCACGCTCAGAGAAAGGATCCGCCTATGTGTGAAGATTAATTCCACTTGCTGTTGCTGGCTTGTTACAACACGGAGGTAGTCCTTAGCAGCTACGACTGCCAGCTATATAGGCAAGTACAGCTAGATAGTTAAGCTAGCACAAAAGCACTTGCACCAATATATTAAGTGTTCTCCTGTTCTCCATTTTATTACTGGGTCTATATTATGACGTCGAACGATAAAAAGAGCAAACACTTATCAAACACTAAAAGTCGAAAGCACTGAATGCCGAACACACGCAACATTTTTTTTCCCAGAGAACTAAACAGCTGGGTCATTCTGGAGCTTTGCCATTTCCTCCACTGTGGTGTGATCTTAGAGTTGGTATATTTATGTGGGGGGTGGGGTGGGGGGGGGTGAAGCTCCCCACTTTATTTTGTGTTTGGATTTGTTTTTCTTTTTTGCGAAGCAGCAATTTTTTTCCCTGAGGGGGGGAATCGCTGTTCCGTGTGTTCGAAATTTACTGCTTTCGGTTTTTCATGTTCGATAAAAGAGTGTTCGCTCTTTTTATCATTCGACGTCATGATATAGACCCTTTATTATCCGTTATTAAAATTTTTTAATATCTTTTCATTGTGGTTGGTCTTTAAGAGATATTTGTAACATCTTGAAAAATACTTTTTTTTGGTGACACTGTGGCCACGCTGATAAACCTTACTGCTTCAGTCATACTCTACCATTTAGATCAGTATCAGTTTGACACAGTGTAATTGGTTACCCTTTGTACCTTATAGTCTGGAGAGAGGGGACACAGCTGGTGAATCTGTGCTAGCCTTTCCCAGGTGTGTGTGCATGTGCGTGTGTGTAAAACCAGATATTCAAGTGTATGTGTCAGATACTTGGAACTGAGACACAATGCTCCAAGGTGAGCCTTGTTTGGGATATGGAGAAACAAACAGAGTCCAGTCCCAGGTATGGGACTGGTTGCCTGTGTGCTCAATGGAAATGGTGCTTGATGCAGAGAGCTGTATTTGAAACTGCCTCTCACTGGTGTCAGTGGTGAGGATTGAGGTTACTTGATTACTGGCCCAGGGTAAAGAGGGGCCATCACAGAAAGATATGCAAATTAGGAATTCTTCTAAAATTGCTTAGCCAAATCTTATTAGATATGTGTACCACCGAGTGGCCAGACTTTTCTATTACAATATGCTACAGAGGGCAGAGCAAAATACAAGCAAACATTGTACATTTTGCAAAACCAAAGAAACAGAAATGTACCCAGTTTCCGTTGTATTTCTGCACTATCCCTCCTTAAATCTTGGCAGACTCATACCTCTCAACTGTCTGGATCTTCACAGAATGTTCATATTTTTGCCTCATAGCTCTGGTCTTTTCCACATAATGGGACTGAAGTCATTAAATAATGACAGACATTTGAGATTTAGTATTCATAGCCTTCAGAAAATGCACACTATCAGAAAACCTCTCCAACCAAATTTCTGACAATAAAATCCATGAATATTTTTAGACCTTTGTGCCCCCTTATTATGTTCTGCTTTGTCAAAGTTTATAGCATTAACACTGGACTGTCAGGAATGGGACCAAAAAAATAAATAAAAACAAACAGAGATTCTCTTTTCTCGGTTTCTCTTCAAGCAGCAATGACATACTGTGCAAGCGTGAGTACTTAACTCCTGTACAGAAAATGCAGAAGAACAGGAAACAATGCACAGGAACACTAGAGCACCATTATACAAAAACATTATTTACGAAAGATAAGCAATTTCTTTCTTAAATAATGTCATTGTATAATAGCAATAACCCACTTATGGTTATATCAGGATTTACCCAAGGTTTCGTTCTTCTTAATGCACCAAAAGTGAATCATGATGCTAAACCTGATGTGCTCTAAACTTTTTAGGCGACTCTCAGTAATTTTTAAAAATTATCCCTGGTATCATCTAGTGTTTCTCCTTGCTTTGTCTGGAAGACTTTAGCACAGCTGTTTATAAGCATGGAAGCCCCCAGTCTCATGGAGATACCCCATTCCTTACAACTGTCCCTGATGTTGTCCCTGCTCTGTGCATTATAATACATGGACCATAAGAGTCAGTCAACAAAATCAGACAATAACTAGCTTCATACTTTTTTTTAGTACTGAAAGTATGCAAGACTGAAAGTTGTCTTCAGTTAATGTAGAGAACTCAAGCTCAGGATATTTCATTAGTTGCTCTCTGTGCCAAGGGTACAGGGATCCCCCAAGTTGATGTAACATATATAAGTGACATAAAGCCTTGTTTAAAACACATTCCTGGTATCTCCTGCTAGTGTAGAGAGCTAAAGCTCTTAACAACCTGTTTTGTATGTCAAGGGAAAAGGCTTCAAACCTATTTCCTGTGTTTCCATTACCTTTTGAAGTCAAAGTAATACTGAAAATCCATCCCTGGAGTCTAGTGATAACACAGAGGACTAAAGTTCTGGCATGTAAACAGTTTGCTTTGTGTGCTCAGGGTATACGGTTACAAATAGTTTTCCCCTGCTGTGACCTTCATGTAATATTTAAAGCATATCCATGATGACTGGTATTCGCTCTACCCAACATGTCTTTTGTGCTGCAAACGTGTTATTCTATTCAGTTTTAAACCAACATATGTGCATTAATTAAAGCATATTTCTGATGTCTAGGGTTGCCCTGCCTAAACATCTTTTGTGCTGCAAAACTATTACTCTTAACTTTTTAAGTTACTTATATGTATTATTTAAAGCATAATGCTGGTGTCTGGTGTTCATAGGTTCATAGGTAGGTACTAGGCTATCGGCCCAAGGGCCTAGCCAGCAAGGTTCCATAGCTTATGCCACCCAAGAAAGTCATTTTCCTGTGCCACTGTCCAGCAGACACACAGACATGATCCCCAGGGTGCATTTCCTATTTCCCATCCACTCATCAAGATTTTTCTTGAAGAGTGCTAATGAAGAACTTTGCTTGACATAGATGGGTAGCTTGTTCCAGAGTATAGGAAGTCTCTGGGACAGGAATCTATCCCTCCGGCATGTCCTGTTTATTGTGGTGACAAGGTTTAGGTCCATAGAGCATGTAGCTCGAAGAGATTGGGATTTCTTTAGGTGTAGCATGTCCAACAGCTCTGGGTTTGACATAGCTTTATATGTTAGGCAGAGATCACCTCGGAGTAGGCGATATGCTAATGAGTAAAGCTGGAGTTTTTTGAGGTGGTCAGTGTAGGCCATTTGTTTGAGGCCAGTAAGCCTCTTTGTGAGGTACTTCTGTGGCCTTTCCAGCTGCTGCAGATGTCTTGTGAGGTACATTCTAAAAGGGGTGTTGTACTCTATAATGGGTCTAATGAGGGACGAGTAGAGGGGAACAAAAACCTCTTTTTTCCTGGATAAGAACCCTTTTATGATGAGGTGTGCCACGTACAAGGACTTTCTGACTACTGTGGCGATGTGACTATCAAAGGAGAGAATACTGTCCACCTGGGTCCCAAGGTCTCTTATCTCCTTAACCTTTATGTCTTTTGTACTACAAAACTGCTATTGACTTTTTAAGTCAATAAGTGTACACCTGATGTCTACTGTCACCCTCTCAAATACTGTAGGATTTGTTTGACATCTAGGGAAGTTTATTTGTTTTTATTTTACATTTGTTGACCGGGCTAGTCTAGCTGGATATATGCCCATTTTCAGTAGAGGCTCAGGGAGATAAGCTCCACTAGTAACACTAAACAGTAATAAAAAAACAGTCATAACTAGACAAGATAATAAAGGATTTCAAAACAACACTAAAAAGCAGTAATAACACAAGTATATAAAAATAAATTCCAAATATTGGCATACAGGATTAAACAACTCATTTTACAGTATGACAAAAGATAAATTTACAGTAGATTATACATGATGTTACTATAGGTAGATTATACATGATGTTACCATAGGTAGTTCATTGAAGTTTCCAAGATTGAGATTTCTGCTTTCATAGGTAGTAAGCAGAATTAATTTATTAAAAGAAATAGGATCTTGGAGATAACAATAGAGAGGGCTACATAATTAATCAGGGTTGCCGCAGGGGCATAACCAACGAGATTTGAGGTGTCTTTTAAGATTTTGTTTAAAGAGGGGTAGGGAGGCAAGTGAAGTGAGTTCATTAGGTAGTAGGTTCAAGTTTTTTCCAGCAGTGTTTGAGAACAGAGAATCCCCTGCCGAGTTGTTGGCCTTGCTTATACTAACTAGAGGTTTGTTTGAAGAGTGTAAGGTATTAAGATTTTTGTAGGGGATAATGAGGTTAGAAAGTATAGGAGTGTTGTTAGGTTGATTTCAGATCTTATGGACAATGGTAAGCTGGGAGAGTTGGAGTTGGTTTTGTTGTTCGAGTCAACCTAGCTGCTTTAGCTTCTGACAGTGGTGAGTTCTAAAGGGATTCCCAGTGGCAAATCTGACAATATTGTTGTAGGAGTTAGCTAATTTGAGAAGATTATTTTTTTCAGGTTAGTATATATGGGTGAGGCATAAAGAAGAGTTGAGATTAGATGGGAGTAGGTGATTGTGGTTCTAGCTATAGGAGTCACGAAGGATTTAATCCTGTATAGGGAGCCCATTTTTGTTTTTATAGTGTTGTTAATATGGCTATCAAAGGTAAGGTTATTATCTATTGTAATTCCTAAAAGTTTGGTGGTAGAGTCCGGGGATATGAGGGTGCCATTGTTAGATATTACTGAAAATTCTATAGGGGAGGACTTGCTGGTAGGAGTAAAGAGTAGGAGATTAGTTTTTTTTTTGGGATTCAAGAGGAGACAACGTTTTAAGAACCATGTCTCCACTGTGTTAAATACTTTCTGAGTCAGGGATTGGAGTTCTGAAGAGGAATTGGCTGAGCATATGAGTGTAGAATCATCGGTATATTGAATACAGGTAGCTTGAGGAATAGCTAAGAGGTCATTGATAAAAAGTGAGAAAAGGAGAGGACCTAGAATGGAGCCCTGAGGGACTCCAAGGGTGACTGGCAGGTGTGATGATAGGTTGTGCTCCCAGATCACTGCCTGCTGCCTATTGCTGAGGTAGGAACTGAACCATTGTACAGTCTGAGTGCCAAAAGAAAGAGATTTGAGAATATTTATTAGGAGAGGGTGGTTTACCATATCAAAGGCTTTTGAGAGATCAATGAAGAGTGTCGAAGAGAGGATGTTATTATTACGGTTTCTATTAATGGAATCAGTGAAGGATTAAAGGGCAGTGGTGGTACTGTGAAATGGCCTGAAGCCATGTTGGCTATTAGCTAGTATGTTGTGTTGAATTAAATGAGCTAGAAGCTGACGATGAATACATTTTTCCATAATTTTTGCTAAGGGTGATAGAAGGGCTATGGGCCGATAGTTAGACTATTCATTTGAGTTACCACCTTTGTGTAGGGGAATAATGTGAGAGATTTTCCATATGGCTGGGATAGTTCCCTCAATAATGGTTCTGTTTATAAGGATGGATATAGGATCGGCTACAGCTTTTGCAGCTTTCTGTAAATATTCAGAAGGTATCTGGTCAGTAGGAGGAGTATAAGGCTTACATTTTTGGATAAGTTTATAGATGTAGGTAGTAGAAATGGGTTGTAGTTGGAAAGTAGGGAGAGAGCTAGGAATGGGGGTAGAAAGGCTTGAGCTATCTGGGGATAGCCGAGTGGCTAGAGATTGTATGGCATCTGTGAAGAAGGTATTGAAGGCATTGACAGTTTGATGGGGAGTGTTAAGACTGGCCCTAAGTGGGGCTGGAGAACTAGAGTGACCTGGTTGAAGGAGTTTATTGATACTTGCCCAGAACTTTTGTGGATTATTTTGGTGGGTTTGCTGTAGTTTAAAGTAGAAGTTCTTTTTGTCTGCAAGTATGGCTTTTTTGTTAAATTTCTCAATTGTCTAAAAGTTTGCTGCTCTGAGATGATTTTGGTAGCTCACCACCTAGTCCAAGATTTGTTTCTGAATAGGATTTTTTGTCTGGTCTCAACTTGATTCTAATAGAGCATTTAGGAACATGTTGATCAAGGATGGTTAAGAAGTTAGAGTTGAAGTATTTAACAGCTTCTTCAAGTAGGAGCATTTTTAGAGGGTTCCAGTCTCAGTTCGCTTTGGAATAGCACAGGGTTAAAGTGTTTGGTGGTCCGTGAGCTCTTATATGTGGGGGGGTTGGAAATGTAATTTTTTTGCCTGATAATGTAGGTCAATGAGTGATCGCTTACATCATCAGGTAAGGTTCCTACCTTATAAGTTTATGATGTTTATTAATAAGAATATGATCTAAGGTGCTCTCTTTTTTGTTTGGTTCATTAATTCTGGTTGTGGAGTTGATGGTTCGAGAGAAACCATAAAGGTTAATATGGGAAGTAGGATTTACACAGTATTGACAAACTTCCAGTCAATATTAAAGTCCCCTAGTATTATTGTTTCTTGTGGATAAGTTGTTGACACTCAGCCTAGGATTTCCTCTATTATATTGGTGTTATTACCAGGAGGTAGGTAGATACACATAATGTATAAGGATTTACTAGGGTTGAGTTGAAGTCTGGAAATAAGGACTTCTGCATTATTATCCAGAGGTGGGTTATAAAGTGAAGAGGTGATTTGTAGCCCATCTTTAAATAGAATTGCTACTCCTCCTCCCTTGCGCTTTATGCAGTCTTGTCTCAGTATATTATATCCTGGAGGGATGATTTCATTATCTTTAGTTGCAGGTTTTAACCATGTTTCTGTCAGACCTAGGATGTCAAACGAATGAACATCTATGAGAGCATGGAGATGGGCGACTTTGTGGTTTAAACTGTCGATGTTAAGATGTGCTAAAAGGAGTGAATTGGGAAGTCTAGTAAGGATTAGTGGGATAGAGGGATTGGGCTATGAGATTCTATAGTTGAGATATTTTGATAGGCCAGGGTTAGGATGGATGTCACCATCTTTTAAGGAGAGGTTTTTTTAGTCAGTGTGGGATTATGTATATTGGATATTTAACTTTCCTTACTGTAAGATTATTATATTTAATGTGTGTGAATCTATGGTATTTGGCTAGCAGGTAGCTAGGTATAGCTGTGATATTTGTAGGATTGTGGGAGAGAGTAAGAGTCTGTGTGTTTGTTTGTTTAGGAGGGTAGTGAAGCTGAGAAGGAGTCAGGTTTTCAAAGGAGGAAAGAGGTAGCCTGAGGTTAGAAGAGGTATGAGTGGGGTAATGAGTAGTAGATTGGTTAGGGTAGTGTTAAGTTGCTGTTGGCATGATCTAAGTATGGATTAAAGTAATTTAAAAGAGGTAGGATTAGAATAGGACAAGTAGAGAGGTAAAGGATATGTTCAGTTTGTCTAAGTGGAAGGACTTTGTGAATGGCTAGGTATGAGGAGGGGTGTGGTTCCAATTATTTAGAGTGGGGGGTGTCTGATTGGTAGGATGGGGAAGAGGGTGTGGTAAGGAAGTATAAGTCTAGGACCACTGGGGGTGGGATTTCGGGGTAGGGGAGTGGAGTGAGGCCGCAGGGCAAACGGAGCGGGTAGAGACAAGAGAAGGAGGAATGTTAAGAATAATAATAAGTGAAAAAGCTTAGAATATAAGGTAAAGTAATGTTAGAGGTGAGTAGAGAGGTTGGGGCTAAGTGGGAGGAGGAAAGAAGGGGGTTTGGTAGGTGAAACAGAATAGTTAAAAAGATGAAGTGGAGTGCAACAGATTAGTTAAAAAGATGAAGTGGAGAATTCTCAACAAGAAACTTGTCCAAGGGACTGGAAAAGACTAGGTTAAGAGGTGGGAGGTAGGGCTGGGTAAGGATACCACCTAGTGGAAAAGCTCTGAAGTACAGTAGCAGATTCTAAGAGGGAGAGGACAGGCCAGGGATTAGAATTGAAGAGGCTAGAAGTAAGGTACTATGCTAGTATGGAGGAAGGTTACTCAGTCTATAAGGGAATGGTTGCAAGCTATCGTGGCTTAAAAGTGACCTATTAGCCACCACAAATTAGTTGCAACAATTCTAGAATATACTGTTAGGTTGGGATACAAACACTGTTATGCTTCCTTTTTAAAGCTTTTGGGAAGCAGAATGGTAGATGCTATGGTGAAACATCAGATTAGAGTGGGTCCTTAGCCTTCCAGTCAGAGGAATCCGTTTCCAAGGACAGGATATGGATCTTAGTGGTTTAGAGGTATAACAACCTCCACACAAATAGTCACATTCACACACACGTGCATGCATGCACTCATGCGCGCGCACACACACACACGCGCGCGCATTCTGCCCTCACCATTCAACCACACACACACACCTATCATACCTTTCCCCTAACCCTAGTGCAATCTGGCAGGCAAACAGTCACACACACACACACACACACACACACACACACACACACACACACACACACACACACACACACACACACACACACACACACACACACACACACTTTTGTCCAGGTTCATCAACAGGAGAGTTATCTTATGCAACTGAATAATTCTCCGAATCACTCCACTGTGTAAATGTATTATTGCAGCCATTTCCAGGTGGGGTCTGCTTCACTGGAATGCCTCATTTCTAGTCTGATAATGTGAATTTAATGAAGTACAGTCTCTTATTTGGGGGTTGAATATATCTAGAAATCTAATTTATTCATAGACTATGAAATTTTGAAAATTAAACTGAGAAATCATTAAACCATAAAGAATGAGATGTTTAGAAATGAGCAGAATTTTTTAATTAAAAGCTTACCTTGTGTAACAAGAAGGAAAAGAACATTTATGACAAATTCCACCAAGTGTTAAGCTGCTAAAGATTTGTCCCTTTTGTTATGAGAAAAATACATTCAGATTTTCTTTGAAAATCTGGATTTATCTTATAAGCACTCTCTGTTTTTTACTTCTGAAGAGCGTCTTTCCAAATACTAACACAGTTGATATAATTCAATGAAGGAAGCTTAGATAAAGTTTCCAGAGCATCATCTAATTACTTGGTTTGATGTAGCTAACCTTAAACAAATACAATACATATATGCTTAAGAAGATTCCTGTTCGTATTTAATAAAAAAAGTGTTTGTGTACCATTGTTCAGAGATTCATAAGTGTTTACTAGGCTAACAATCACAAGGGCCTTTGTAAGCCTAGCCATGCACCCCACATCTCTGAAAAGTTCCGATACCCATTATAAGTGTAAGTATGAGCCTGGGAGATGAACCATTTACAGGTTACCTCTGTCCATTAGAGACATAGGTGCCAAACCAGGGATGAATTTCCAGTTTCCCATCTAATTGTCCAAGTTGCACTTGAATTGGGTTAGGGAGTAACTCTGCTTCACATGGATAGGGAGCCTGTTCCATAGATGGGGTAGCCTCTGGGATACATACCTATCTCTCCAGCAGATCCTATTTATATTGCAGGCAAGGTTTAAGTCTTTAGAATGGGTGAATTTGGTGATGTTTGATTTGTGGATATGCATGAGGTCCATCAGAGTGGGGTCTGACAATGCCCTGTATGCTAGGCATAGATCTCCCCTCAAAAGCCTGTAGGAGACACAACACAGGGATAGGGACTTGAGGTGGTCTACATAGGACATACTTGCAGGACATACTTGCACCCTGTATTCTTTTAGTGAGGAACCACTGTGGACGATCCAATTGTTGGATATGCCTGGTTAGGTACATACCAAAGGGGGCATTGTACTCAATTGATAGGTCTGATGAATGCCAAATACAGTGGAACAATGACTTCCTTGGACTTTGGTGCCATACCTTTGTTTATAATTTGCGCAACATAGAATGATTTCCTCACCGGTGTAGACACGTGATGATCAAAGGCTAGATTACTATCTGTGTGTGTTCTCAAGTCCCCGACTACTGGGTCAGCTCTAAGGGGTGTGTTGTTAGTATGATAGTTACCAGGGATGGATGACTTCCCAAAAGATACTATTATGCATTTCTTGGCATATAGTTTTAGTCCATGGGTCTGACACCAGTTGTTTGTGTTAGTCCCTCCTGGAGAACACTTGTGCCAGTGTGAGATTCAATGACTATTCCTAATTTAAAATCCCTGCAAATTTAGTTAGCCAGAGACCACTGACATTGGTCTTGACTTCTGAGAAGTAAATTCCAAAAAGAAGCAGTCCAAGGACTGATCCCTGAGGGACTGCACTTGTGACTGGCCTCTTTGTACAAGTGGACCTCTTTGTACAAGTGGACTCCCCAATTCTAACTCCCTGAGCCCTATCTGTGAGCCAGTTGGCTATCTACCAGGTGACATACAGGTTTGTACCTAACCTGTTGAGTTTGTCAACAGTACCCAAGTGGGGTACTGTGCCAAATGCCTTGGCAGGTCAAGGTAGGCGGCGTGAATGACTTTACCCTCATTCATTGCTTTGGTGACCTTCTCAAAGAAGTCCACCAGGTTAAGTAAGCATGATCTGCCCTTGACGGGTGGTTCCAGTGTCTGGAGGTTTACTACATCTCTGTTGATCATCTCCATGATAATTCTTTCCATGGCTTTACATACAACACTAGTGAGACTTATGGGTCTGTAGTACCCCCCCCCCGTAAATTAACTATACCAACTCCAAGATCGCACTACAGTGGAAAAAAGTTAATTTCCTAACCTCACTGTATCGCGATCACCATACAGAATGTAGACATAATGTCAAAATCACTTATCTGTATGGCCTAAAAACACATACAGTTTGGAAACTAAACACTTTTTTCCCCTACTCACTTCTCCCTGCACTTCTCAGAACACTTAACTTTCATGAAAGCAACACATGGGGTTAGAAAAGTACTTTTTATCCACTGTAATGTGATCTAGGAGCTAGTATATTTAATTTACGGGGGAGGGGGTGCAGGGAGGCTTGCCCCCTGCAGAAATGTAGTAAAAGTGGGTTTCTTACTTTGGTGGTGTTATAGGTGGAGGAGATGTTATTTGCATGGGCTTTGTAGTTTTCTATGCTATGATGCACACTTTCAATGTTCTGAGTTTTCATTGTTTTGGGTTTTTAGTGTTTTGGGGTTTGATGTTATGGTCTCAAGGTTTTGAGTTTCAATGTTATGAAGTAGACCCAAAATTTCACAGAATAAGTATTAATGGCTCTAGACATTAACAGGTTATTCTTCATGGTCATGAAGGGGAGAAAAGGTTTGGTTGAATCCCAACGTTAATAAAATGCATTAAGCAGACTCTGTTTCAGAGGGAATGAGCCTGGACTACAATCCAAAACGACGGAGGTTCACTTAACAGCCTAGGCCATGGAAGACCCAGTAGGACAGAGAAAGGAATGATGAGGCAGAACCTCATCACCTCTCTCAAGTGGAAGGGTTGAGGTCAGGTATCCCAAGATGTGCACTCTGCATACAGTCCTCAGTGGTGAATGGAAATGGATAGAGCTAGTTGACTAAAAGGGAATGCTGTTGGTAACATTAGTTGTAGAAATACGAGACAAACCCATGTACCAGTCCATAGCACACACAAACTTTACAACCCTGATGGGTGTCCATATAAAATAGTGACACATCAGAACAAAATGTATGGCTGACTAGATAAACAGCTATGCCATAGCTATCTCTTAAACCCATAAATAGGTTCATAGATTAGTACTAGGCTAAGTGCCCTTGTGGGCCATTTTAAGCCTAGCCAATTGCCCCATGTGAGAATCAAACACTGCACCTTGTGTCTGTAAGGTAAACAACTTAACCATTATGCCAACCTCCCACCCCAAATGGAAATGAATGGGTGCTGGTAGCTGTGGCAGTGGACTGAGGGTGCACAGGCATGAAGAACAATAACATGAAAAACAAAACAAAAAAAGGTGCTATTTAGGTTTCAAAAATTACCTTGGCTGGAAAAATAAGCCTAGATTAAGTACAGAAAATTCTTAGTATACTAATCAAATTTTCTAGATCTAGCTATAAACTCATTTCGATTTCAAAGATTGAAGATGTAATAAAAGATTATTTAATTACACCTGAAAACTGAATGGGAAAGTTTTGAATATAATATGCTAACAATAAAATGATCACCAGAGCCACAGGTCATAGAAATATATTGACAGAAAATTTCATGAAAACATCTAGGTAAACAATGACATATGTCATGGCACTCCAGACATTCCTTATGCAACTACAAATATGATAACTGTTGGAACAAGTAGCATTAAAAACATTCAATTTCCATAGGCTAGACAATGTACTTGTTGGGTCAGAAACAAGAATCTAACTCAACCACAATCAGTTGTGGCAAAGAATGTTTGTATGTGCGAATGTCTTTTTTTTTTTTTTTTTAAGTTTTGTTAACCAGGAAAACCCATTAGGTGAATTATGTAAACTGTCAGATTTATTGATTTGTTTGGAGTCATACATTAGGTAAAGGAAAGCTGAGAAAATCAAGACCACAACTACAGGATGAAGCTTGCTTTCAGCTCATAATCTTCATTCAGTTTTCCATTATTTTATATCAAACACGCTTATACAAGAAATAAAGTGCATTAATGCGGACATTCACCTATGCAAAACTAAGAAAAACGTCTCATCTCTACATATAACATAATCAGTGCACTTTTACGCTTTATTTCTCATCCCAATAGCCCAAGACAGCAACACACTAACTTGAAAATGTGTTTGTCCAGCCTTTCTTCTCTTTTTACATTGTAATGCCTACTTTTCTTAAAACTAAAAAAAAAAAAAAATACTTGTTTACTTTAGTATCTTTATCACATGCAACAATAATTGAAAATGCTTTCCTACATAACATATAAAACAGACCTAAAACAGCTGCAAGTCTGAAAACACACCACAAAAATGCACCAGCAGGAACAGTAATATATCCTAAGTTTTTATTGCACAGAAATTAGCGCTTTCATCTTACTAGAAGACTATCAGAATAAATACACTCAATTTTCCACTAGATTTATACTAGCCACTCCACAAATAAATAAAACTCACTGGATGAAAAATTTACATAATTTCCTGCCATTACAAAATCCAAACTATTATTGTTAAAATTAATACAAAATTCACAATAACATTAATAAAAATCACATTTTTAAAAAAATACAAACATTATTTTCACAGTTCACACTTATTCCCCAAACCATTATTCATTTGAAACAAAATGTGTATACATTTTCCATCACAATTTAGTAACCCTCATTTTTAATACAGGACCCAGCAAAAGTTGCGCATCAAGCCCTGGGGGTGTGCCTGATTTAACCTCAGTTGCCATTACAATTCACAGTATTCGAATAAAGTTTCCCATAGTCCATCCATCCGGTTTGGTTCAATTTGCTCTAACACCCAAAATAAACATCTCCCATTAGGACAGTCTTTCAAATGCTTATAAACTGCATTTTCCACACATTTAGGAATTTCATAATGGTGTTCATAGACCCTAGTTTTTAACTGTTTCTCCATTTTCCCCACATAGTAGGCCGAGCACCCTTGACAGAAAACCAAGTAAACCACCCAGTTGGATGTGCAATTAAAATAGTTCTTAGTTGTTAAAAGGGTTCTGTACAATATTTAACTGGATTTTTTGTCTATGTGCCATGTGTTTCCATTGATTAAACATCCCACACTTAAAGGTCCCTACTTTCTCATGAGGGTTCTTACCACCCTGTTTTAGAAGCCTCTTCAAGTAGGTTTTTTTTTATATTGGACCCCCTTTTATACCCAAAAATGGAGGATCTGAAGAAAACCAGATCTGTTAGGCAGTGCAGAAAAAATATGCCAATATTTGTGTGCAATGCTTTGGATTTCTTTGATGTCCGAGCCGTACCTAAAAATCCAGGACCTTGTAAATTCATCCTTTGGTCTACTTTGGGCAGTACTCGTGCCATCAGGTAGCTGCAGGTGCTATATTGTGTGGTTATCATGGTCTTGGGCATTAAGTGTGTTGGTTAAATTAGAGGAATCAAGTAATGGGATATATTTTATACCCCACACTTTTTCAATTTCTTCCTTCACATTTTTAACCATCAATTCTGGATAGCCCTGCTCAATAAACATCTGGGTCACAAAACTTAGTTCCTGTTCTACATCTTCTACATTAGATGCCATATGAACAATATGCACCATTTGCCCTTTAATGATACTTCTTTTCTGGTGGCAGGGGTGGTTACTTGTGCAATGTATGCAAGAATTAATAAAAATACTCTTCCTATAAATCTTTATTTAAATTTATGGCTAACCAAATCTTTCTATCATTTTACATCCAAGTAACTTAGTTCCCCTGTTCCAATGTTATAAGTAAATCTCAAAAATTCTGTAGTTTGTTTTATGTAGGTAACAATCTAGTTCATCCCTGGTACCTCTCCAGAGAATAAAGATGTCATCCAAAAAGTGCAAGTACACTAGCATTTTGGAATAGTGTATTGAACTAAACTTAATTCTGCTCCCAGTTCCACAACACCAAATTTGCTAAAATGGAGCACACACTGCCCCCACGATTATGCCACTGATCTGTTTATAGTACTCACCTTCGTAGAAAACAAAATTGTTGTCTAATACCAGTTCTAACGTATCCAAAACTATCTGCAGGTGTGTGTTAAGACAAATATTTTTAACAATGACTTCTGACTCCAAATCTAAGCCAAGTGAGTGAGAAATCACTGAAAACAAATCTTCAATGTTAAAAGTAACAAACAGCACATCAGGGTCATAATATTTGTCAGAAATTTTAACCAAAAATTCCCAGGAATCCGCCAAGAGGTGGTTAATTAAAGGCGGTATGAATTTGAGCTTTCTATATACATATACTGCTAAAGGATAGGCTTTTGAGCCCGATGCTGCCAATATAGGTCTGAGGGGTGATCATTAAGTTTTTTATGAACCTTATATATCCCCGAATTTGATTGTATAAAAGGCCTAGGGTTACTCGAAAATTCATATAAATTCTTGTCAATGACCTGCTGCAAAAAACATGTTATCCAAGGCCACATCAGTTTTTATTTAGGCCACATTTATTTTATTTTTAGACACTCGTACATACCTGGAATTACTATTAAGCAGTTCTAACATATTGCCTGAGTATATCCAGGAGTCCATTATGACCAACCTTCCCCTTCTCAGTCTTCATGATTCTCACTTCTTTATTAGCCCTAAGTTCATTAAGGACTGTCCTCTCATTTTGCTGGAGGTTAAATGGAATTATTTTATTCTTACTTAAATATGCCCGGATATCATGCTCAACTTGAGTCTCAAAATATGCCAAGAATTGGGCAGGGGAGGGTTGTATGTACTTTTCTTTTTGAACAAACTGGGTTCATTTCCCCATTGATTTTCAAACACAATAGAAATATTTATTTTCCTTAAAATAATAATCTGTCTGTCAAAACCTCACTTAAATCAGTCTTATGGGTAGGAACAAAGGTAAATCCCTTGGAATGCAATGAAAAATGGGCAGGGGTTAATTCCAAACTACTATAAATTGTAATTGTTAAAAGGCAAAATGATTCCATCACAAGTAATTAGTTCAGAGTTCACATCATCACTTAAAATATCTAGTTCCTTCCTCTTCCCCTTTGACATCTTCCTCTCCTTTCTCTGTTGTTGCCCCTGTAGTAATACCACTCTGTTGACTCCCTCAGTTCTCTGTTCCTTATTCAATCTGACCTCCTAAAGGGGGGGGGGGATTTTAAAGGGCCCTGCAGGTTAAACTAAATTTCATCTTTGTTGTCAACTTCATAGTGCTACCCCCTACCCCCATTGTTGTCAGTATCTGCAGCATTAAACCTGTCATTGAAAACATAAGAAGATGAATTTCAAGTGATTCATAAGCATTCCCTTCTAAACACTCCAGTATTCATGGAAGGAGTCATTTGTTGGTGCAATTACTTCACCACAGTGCCTTTTTCATTGCTCTCTCTGTAAAAAAAGCATCTACTTCCCGACAGGAACATTATGTAGAAGAGTTCTATTGGCCAACCAAAACAGAATGCTGAGAAAAAAAGTTCCACTGCAGTGTTATTAGGTAGCTGAAAGTATGGAATTGACAGTTCCTCAGTATTTGCATTCATTTGAATGCCATTCAATACCTGTTCCATGGTATCTTCAGGCTGGGAAAGAAGATTAATAGGTGTTGTAAGCTCCCCCAAGTATCTTACTTTGTCAGAAACTATGCTGGGGTGCTGTATCAGGAAATGAAGCCATCAATCCAAATGAAACCACTAAAATCAAAAATGAAACTGGAACCAAGGTAAACACCATTAATAAATATAAACTTAAGAAGTACTGATTTTCTTGCTGGTGCTTTTTTATGGCGTGTTCTCAGACTTAGACCCGTTTAACAGGGTCTGTTTCATTTATTAGTGGTGTTTACCTTGGTTCCAGTTTTATTTTTGCTTTCTACTTAACATGTCATTTGTCATATAAAATATTTTACAAATATACTCTTAAGAACAAAATTTGTTTTATTTACAGTTACTATTTTCTTTTCTTTTTCCCTTTTAGTGTCATTCCAAACATTAATGACAAAGTAGGGTATATGTTTTTCAAACCACCCACAAGCTTAACAAAGTTAACAAAAGTCCAACCTTTCTCAGCTGCTTTTTCTTGCAAGCCATACTTCAAAAATATGATTGAGTTAAAAGTCTCAGATTAATTCATTAAATTTCTATGTTGCTGGTCTTCTTCCTGTTCTCCATCTCCCAGCCCCAGAGCCCACTTCAAGTCCAAGGTTCTACCATGCATATTCTGTCTCAAGCATTTTCCTTTGGAACGTTAGGAAAGGTTTCACTGGCAAAGTCTGTATGGGCTTTATTATCAGAAGAATAAGGAGGAGAGTCCCCTACTGTTTGATGGCTCATGTTTTCTTTGACAAACATTTGTATTTCCTCCTTAACCTGTTCTGCATCAAAAAATTACTTTGATCCTCCAGGAAAAAAAATATTCTTAAGACAGTTGGATGCAGCAGCTTGAGTCTCGCACCTGCCTCTCGACATTCCTTGATTGCCAGAATAAATTTAATTCCCTTCTGCTTATTGTACAGTAAATAATCATTTTCCACAAACACTCAACTGTCTCCAGTTTTAATTAATTGCTCTTCTTCCACAGCTTTGTCAGGATCAACTCTTTTTGTGTTATGATTGCATTTTTACCAATACAGGTCTTGGCTGCTTTCTCATGGATGGGTTTGGAGCACACATATGATGTGCCCTTTCAATTAACAAATACAGATGTCTAATACCAGTCCAGTTGCTTATTTGTGTTTTCATAAAATTAACACATTATGTTCCTTCCAGTGTCTTTGGTAGAGCAGAAAATCTTAGGTTTTCACTGTTTGCTCTGTCCTCTAACTCTACCATTTTGAAACATTATACCATACATAATTTGAGGGGACACATGCACTGGACAAAACATTCTGGAACTCCCTTTGTCCATCAGTACTACAATGGCAGTTCTGGGGAAACACTTTTTTTCTTCCCACCCATAGATCTAAATTGCTCTAGAATATGGACAGGGATGAACTTTGTGGATGGAGAGTCTGTTCCACAGCAGTGGTATTCTCTGTGAGATGTACCAGTCTTTCCAAACCACTGTATTGACATTAATGAAGAGGTTTAGATCCCTAGACTACTTCTGATGTCATTTGACTTGTTGATGTGCAGTAAATCAATCAGCAATGGGCAAGAGGATACTTTGTAAGCCAGACACAGGTCACCTCTTAGTCTGTAGGATAGCAAGTATAATGACAGGACTTTGAGTTGGCCCAAGTAGGACATGTTTTTAGGCCCTGTATCTTTTCAGCAAGGCATTTCTGTGTGCATTCCAGTTGTTGTATGCGTCTGGACAGATACATGTGAAAAAGGGTATTTTATTGAATGACTGGCCTAATAAGGACTGAGTAAATGGCAATGGCATTTCTAGATCTAGACAAAATCCTTTTGTTTATAAGCTATGCAATGCAGAACGACTTTCTTACAACAATGGACACATGTTGGTCAAAAGTTAGGCTGCTGTCCACATATTTTACCAAATCCCAAACAGCTGGCTCAACTCTTAGGTGGATATTGTCAATGTGGTAGATTCCAGGGATAGACAACTTCCCAAAGGATACAATAATGCATTTTTTGATATTTAGTTTCAGTTCATGATGTTAGAACCAGTTCTTTATTTGGGATAAACTTTCATGCAGGATAGATAAGTCATTTGGAGATTCAATGACTGCTCCTAGTTTGCAGTCATCTGCAAACTTAGCCAGACAGAACACCCTGGTATTGCCTTTTAGTTTAGAAAAGTAGATTCCAAACAGAAGAGGTCCTAGCACAGAACCCTGGAGGACTTCATTGGTAAGTGGGCTGTTTGTAGTGGTAACTTCTTGATTTTTTTTGTGCCCTATCAGGCATTTGTCAATCCAGTGGTAACTTTGGCCAGATTGAGGTATGCATTTTGCCTTCATTCATTGCTTTGGTAATATTTTCAAAGAATCCAGCAGGGTGAGTAAGTATTACCTGGCCTTGACAAATCCAAAGTGAGATGCTTCCAATATTTGGAGGTTCCTAGTTCCATGCCAAGTCTTTCCATAGCTTTGCATATGATTCTGGTCAGATTTATGGGTTTGTAATTGCCTGGGTCTGTGGAAGGTATTTCTTTTGCAGGGGAATGACTGTAGCTGTTCTCCATTTGCTTTGTACAAAACCTGTATGGAGGCTGAGAATTACTCATGTTATTAGCAGTGTGGCTAAATCATGCTTCATGCTATTTAAGATGCATCCAGATATATTGTCAGGACCCATCAACGCATTATTTCTAGCTTTTTGATAGCACTTTTAGGACTTGATCTTCTTGGTTTTGGTCCTGTATTTGTAGCTTTATGATAATCAGTTACCAAGTAAATTATTAGTTAGGTATAAGTGTACCTTTTGATTATGCCTTTGCCTTTAATATACACATTTCCAAAATGTAAATTTAATGTGTACTTAATGTCCATTTTGCTAAACATGTACATGACTGAAAAATCTATTACTTATATTATTCTTTTCTTTCTTATTGGTTAATTGATTTAACAGTTTTTGTTAAATACTGTAAATTTAATATTTAAGGTTACTCTGCTTCACAAAATCATAGAGCTTAATTTTCATTAGAAACACCATTTATTTTTTATTTATGAATACTCATTCTTTACCTAATGAGTGAATATCTTGATCTCGCTATTACAACTAAATGGGTTACTCTCTTCAAGTGTGTATTAGTCTAAATAATAGCATTGGTCTTTAAAATATATACAAGTGTGAGTTTTCTGCTGGTATAGATGGATGGGAAAATGCATGTCGCTGGAATCCTGCTCTGTGTAGCTTCACAAGGAACTCTGAAAGGGACTAATGGATGACATGTTTTTTTGTGTGTGTGTGTGTGTGTGTGTGTGTGTGTGTGTGTGTGTGCGTGCACGTGTGTTTAAGGATATTTGCCTGTAAAGAGCCACTTTGGAGGAGTGATTCTGGTTAGGTGAGAGTGAGATTTTTTTTTGCTAGAGATTACTTTGTGAATGTATTAGTAGCATTTGATAAAATTCAGGATAAATTATATCCCTAAATGTGAACAGGTACCTTTCATTCCTTATACTCCCTTACTCTGCCTTCTTCACTTACTTCCTTACTACTATCTAATTCTCTTCCCTGGCTTTCTCTATAAATGTACAATAAGCCTATTTTTCCCTTACTTCATATTGCAATTCCTGTTTATATTAGACTAACTTACCTTTTAGTTTCAATAGAAACCGTCTAAAATGTCTCTAAATATTAAATGGTTATATGCTTTTATATTATGTCTAATTTGTTATAATTATTTAAACTGCAGATATTCTGTTTTATTTTTAAAGATTGTAAAATTATTGTTCTTAAAATGTTTTGTAATAATTTGGAGCTTTTCTCCCCAGGCCTCTGCTGAAAATGGGCTTATATCCAGTCGGACTTTCCCAGTAATCAAATGTCAGTAAATAAATACATTTGGATAGTATAACATATATGCAAACACATCTAATTCTTAAATAATTCTTAAATGATGGCCAGTGCATGCTGGTTATTCACGTTGCTGTGTGTCTTTTTCAGGATCTCCATAACACTTAACTGGTCAGGATTATTTTAGCTGAGATAGTAAATTTGTGCTGTTGAGATGGTGTAGTTTTGGGATTCATGTGAAGTTGTTTTGACAAATATAAAAACATCAAAAATATTTTTCACTGAAACTGCCTGCAGTGAGCATTCAGAGGAAATATTTTTGCGGGGGGGGGGGGCAAACCCCCCTGCACCCCCAATACCTCCTGTATTTATATATACCAACTCCAAAATTGCACAACATAGGAGAAAAAAGCAAACTCCACTGTTGTCAAATGTAGTTTCAGCAAACTTACTTCCACTACTTCACATTCACCAAAACTACCTTTGTCAGCCTAATGTGCTTCCCAATTTTTGTCAGCCTAATGTGCTTCCCAATTTTAACCCTTTTCAATGAGTTTACTTCTCTTGATTAGTGACAGGTGGTATACTGTGTGTGGTTGTGAGTACATTAAAGGATTGGTAAGTTTAACAGGAGGAGATCTAGTAATATTGTAGATGGAAATCCTAAGGAAAGTGCATTTTTTATGGAACCCAAAATGTGCTAGTGAATTGTTTTTATGTATGTATTGACTTTTTTTGACATTATTGATATAGTGATTATTTTTAATATGGTTATATAGATAATGCCTATGTGCATGGTTTCTCACTCTGAATGGTATTTATAGCTTTAGATTATGACTGGTGTACATTTCATAGATGGGTTTTAAGCATGGTAGTTTAGCTTTTTTTCGTGTTGGGAGATTGTTTCTGACATTAGTTATTTAAATATGCTGAATGTATATTTAATTTTTTGAGAACTTTGCATTCTGTGTTTTGTTTTTTGGACAGTAAGATTTTAGTGTTCATGGGCAGACTATTGCTTTTAGGTGTTAAATGATGTGGACCCCCATAGAGAAACATTGAATAGGCTACAGCCACAGAATTCTGCCTTAAGTGTACAGATCTGTGGAATTTATTTTTCTTCAATTGCCCCCTTTTTTTAAATTATCCCATTTCTGATCTTTGTTTTTATATACTTGCGACTGATCTTGGCTACTGTTTGGATGAAGTCCATCATTCTTCTATTTGACTTAGTTATACATCATTAGGACTGGTTAGCTGGTTGCATGTACTCAACAGCTGGTGGAATAAGTTTTTTCCGTTTAGCAGTATGAGGTTTTGATTGAAGCAATGTAGTTTTGGACTAGCCTTGCAGGCTTGCACACACGGGTGTAAGTTGTTTTGGTGGCTACATGTATGAAAGCTGAATAATAAAAATAAGTTGGTTTGAGCAATTTCTGTACATATCAGTACACTGGCTATTGCAACAGTTTTAATTATATTTCATTTTTGTGTGGTATGTAATCTTATGTTTGATTTAGCTGAGAGTACACGTCACTTTGAAAATATTAAACTATTCCATTTGTTTTTTAATATTACCATATTGATAGATGAAGATTGATTTCTTGAACATCATTTACCCAAGATTCCAGGTAATGGTGAGTTGTGCCAGCAGGAATGCCCATTTTAGTGGTAATTTCCACCTTCTTCAGGTTGGTGTGACAGTGGAGTTGGTATACATTATATACAAGTTCAAGGATGTGTGTGTGTGTGTGTGGGTGGGGGGCTCTACAAAAAAACTTAAAATGTGTGTGTGGGGGAGGTTGCCATTTTTCCAGGGAGTGGAGTTTGGGTATTCCATTTCTTGGCAAGTTTCTCTTTGACTACTCCTAATGGAATCATTTTTAGGTCAAACGTAAAAACAAGCAAAAAAAAAAAAAAACACTTCATTGTTCACCCCAAGCATAAAAAGCAATATTTAAAGAGACAAAAATGTTGAATGAATGGAGAAGACAAAACAAATAATGACAAAAATCCTTTAAACAATATGCACTTTAGTCCTTCACTTTGATTTACACACAAATGCACACATTTAACTATATTTTGTTTACTCTACATTCTGCGCTTTGTCTATTAGCTCTAGGCCAGGCTAAGTGTGTCACATAATAATTGAAAAAATCTGCTAAAAGAATAAACGTACAGTATTATTATTATTGCTCTGTTTTGTGTAAACTGTTATCTAACCTGGTCTTAAATGACTGTTTTTAGTGTACTCATTAAATACAAGGTGAGATAATCTGCAACTGTAACAGTAAAATGAAGAGATCTAGGGTTAAAAATTCCTTACCTCTATGAGAAACTAACACTGTAAAGTGAAAGGTGTAGGGGCATTCTAGTGTTACCTAAAAGAGTGAAAAGATAAATACAGGAAATAATGTCAGCGTTCTCCATGACTAGCAAAGTCCTAAGTTTGGCAGCTGACCTCTAACCCTCCTCAGTCTACTGGGGGATGGAGCCCCTTTCCCAGGAGATGCAGTGCTGTACAACAGTGGTGGCTGGTGACTTCAAATCAAAGGGGGGGCTGCTGGAGACAGCTGAGTGGGTGAGGCCAATGGGAAGGGGTGTGACCAACTAGAAAGGGGAGGGGCTATGCTTAAAAAACACAAAAACTGGGACTTTAAGTACGCTGCCCTGGGTGCCAAACCATCATTATGAGAGTCCAATCAAGACCAAATAAAGTGTAGAAGAAAAAAAATAATTCAATGCATTACCTGCATGACAGCTTACTTAATATCTAGATGGAAACAAAAAGGTTGTGAGGCATGAAAAAATAAATTACTTTTTAAATACAGGGTCACCTCACAGTAAGACGTCCTGTTCGATTCTCAGTTAGAGCGTCTTCTGTGTGGAGACATGCGTGAATGGGTGTACCTTCGTTGAAGGTTGTGCATCACCGACAACTCCGCATGTAAAAATCTACTGCCAATCATTAGCAGACCGGAGTTCCACTGTGGTGACCCCTAACTGGGAAAAGCTGAAAGACACACCAACTGGAATGCTAGTCAGTCAAGTATAAAATAAAACAAGCAGCACTCAACTCAAACCACTTCTCCTTGCACTGTAGTTCTAATTATAATTTATATTCAACTTTACTAAAGTACCAAGTAACATGCTGAAAGCAGCAATCTCTGTGATACCCCCACTTGTAAAAATGTTTCTTATCCAAAAAAGACCTGCTGCCTGACAACAACTATACTTGTTTCATGGGGAAATCATGCTCAAAGTAAAAAATGAACAGCAAACAAGAAACAAGTTCAAGATAATTTGCTTAAAGGATTACTACACAGGTTATGGACCACACATGATAGATTTGCATTCGGTTTAGTTTACGGGTAAAGCCTGCAAAGATGACTGCATGTCTCCAACAAAGGTAATGAGCTGCTTAAAATACTGTAATCCTGTCCTTTATTACAAATATGGTCATATGCATTTCAATACCCAAGGCTTATAAGTTATCTAGTTATGTAAGTATTCTCTGCATGGCAACAACAAAAAGGCTTTTAATGCTGGTAATTCTTTAACAGTATGTGTATTAAAGCTTACTTGCATATTACAATCTCAGACAAGCTTACCTGATATTCATGAAAGCATTGCTACTTAAACACAGAGCAACTAGCACTTTCTGAATAATAAGAAGCATAAATCGAAAGTATAAAAATATGACAGAAAACCAGAAAATTCTGCAAAATCAAGCAAGAACAGATGAAAAGCCACTGTAGTACTTATGTCTACCTTGGATGGGGGGATAATCTGCACACTTACACTGCATAACTGCTCCTTGCCTTGCTTGGACACATCCAGAGTCGCTACATGGGGGAGTGGGGTGCAACAAGTATGTCACAATTTGAAATGTCTCTGGCTGACTGCGATGGCCCAGACATATTTGTCATACCTCTCAACCTCAGAGCAAGACATCTGGACAAAGCCATACATAGAAGTGGGAAAAAGGCCCAAAAATAAGGACAATATTTAAATATTGCTCTTATAAACTTTCTTATAGAATAGCAGGTCTTGCATTAGTATGAATTTTCTGAAGGGTATGAAATCTGAAACTCAAATGTCTGTCATTATTGTCTAACTTCAGTCTTCAATGATTTGCCACTAGTTTGCCAAAAAAACACAATTTTATGAAAAATGGAACATAAATGTTATGCAAAAATATAAAATAGCCACACAATACAGCTGGGAACTTGTCAAAGAAAGGACACTTTTTTAATATTAGTACTGTTAACTTAAGCAGCTGACAAAATAAATGAATCTACATGCATTTCTGAAATAAAAGTATTCTATAACTCTTGAGTATTACAGTATTAATTGTAAACCATCCACGTTTTCTTCCAAAATTGCCATTTTGCAGAGGGATTATTAGAGGAAGAGCAACATTTTGAGCCAAAATTGGGGACAGTTGAGAGGTTTGGATATGCCTAATTCTCTTAAGCAATTTATCTGCACGTACCTCTCAACCTGTTAAAGTAGGAAGTCTGGACAAGGCCAAATATATTGGGGGAACATATAAACAGTAATAAAAATTGCTCTTGTATAAACTTAGTTGATACAGTAACAAGTATTTCTTTAACATGCATTTTTTCTGAAGGTTATGAAGTCTGAAACTCAATGTCTGTCATCATTTAGTGACTTAATTCCTAAATGATTTGCCAGAAAACCACAAATTGTTTGAGGAACAAACCAAACATAAGAAGCAAAAATCTATTCATTCTGTGAAAATCTGGACAGTTGAGAGGTATAGTTCAGTTTTCCGCCCATCCCCCTCACAAAATCATGGTTGAATGGAGCCTCCCCCCCCTGCAGCCATTCCAATGTCCCATTACTTGGCTATTTTGCCCCATTTACCATAAACAATGTAATGTGCATACTGCTTTCCTTCTACTATGGTTTGGATTTCATTTGAAAGTTTTATTTTGCATTTTACAGCACAAATACTAAGACATCTGCTAAACAATGCAATACAGTCTCACAATGAAAATAGACTTGGCATTAATACATATCTGCCCTTGAAACTCACATTCATTAAAACAGCATTGAAATCCACATTCAAAGAAAATACATTTGGCTAGTATAAAGATTAACTTTGGGCTGTTTTTAAATGATAGGGCCCTTGCACACAAGGCATGCATGTGTTGTGTGATATACCTTCTTGATTGTATTAAATTATATTCCTTGTATAATACAGTACAGTTGTTAGAGCGTGTTTTAAAATGTATTATTTTGAACATTTTTCCAGTAAACAATGAAACAAAATACATGCACCAATAATGACAAAACTGCCCAATTGAGAAAATTTCCATCATAAAAGTCTACTCAAACTTCTACAATCCACCAGTATCAGCAAATATGCACAATCACTGCAGAAGTAAAAGTCATCTAAATAATTCCACATTAAAGAGATCTGTAACTAATGAAGAGGTTGCTGCTAGCAAACAACTTTATATTTCATTATTTCATCTACAAATAAAGTGCCTGTATTTTTGGCAAAGAGGACATTCTCAGTACAGCAGCATCCGGCCCTTGTGGGAGTAGAACCCACAGTCTTCTGCATCAAAAGCAAGTACAGTACCTGTTGTGCTATTAATAATGCAAGCACACTTAGCATAAGCAGCACTAAACTTCTCTTCCCCTGCAGCTCTCAGCTCCTTGTAAAGTCTACTCGACACTCAACTGTATCTGTCAACTTCGCAGCACAAGAAATCTGAAAAGCCAACATTTATGGGGGGGGGGACAAAACCCAAAAACCAGGGACACATTTTAAACATTGCTTGTATAATCTTGGAAAGTTGGTAATGTAAAATGCTGTGTTACCACAATACATTTCATTGCCAAGTCTTGAACAGAGGACCCTGTGCAAAACAGTCAGAGCAATGTACCACTATGCCAAACCAGCTATTTTATGAAAGAAAGGAAGACAAACTTAAATGGCTGCCATTTAGTGAATTCAGTTCTCACCATAGCTCTCAACCTTAGCACAAAAAAACCTGGACGAAGCCAATAATGGGGGAATACAGTCCCAAGAATAGGGACAAATTTCAAATATTCATCTTATAAACTTAGTAACACAAAACCTTTTATTCTAGCAATTGTCTAAGTAAATAAATAATAAGTAAATAAAGTAAATAAGTAAATAAGTAAATAAATAAATATTTTTCTAAGTAAATAAAATTGACAGTCATTTGAATTTCGGACTTCATATTCTTTAGAAAGTACATAGTAACACAAAACCTTTTATTCTAGCAATTTTCTATGTACTTTCTGAAGAATATGAAGTCTGAAATTCAAATGCCTGTCAATTTTATTTATTTAACATTTGTTAACCAGGAAAGTCTGACTTGGAACAAAAGCCAATTTTCAACAGAGGCCCAGGGAGAAATACTGCAGACACATGTCTTTGTAAGATGGGAGGACACCAGAGCAAACCCACACACAAACACAGGGAGGACATGCAGACTCCACACAGAAGGCACCCCAGTCAAGAATCAAAACAGAGAACCTGTAGCTGTGAGGCAACAATGCTACCCTGCACCATCAACTTTAAGGAATTAAAATTTCAGAAACCACATATTTTATGAGGAACAGAACAGGACAAAATATGAGTGAAAAATCTGCAAAAGTTTCACAAATGGTGGTGGGTAGGGAATTCAGGCTCTTGTTACCTGCACCCAAGGTAAAGGGTTCAAGCCTCAGGTATTCTCTAACCACCACCAGCAGGTATCCAGAGTTTTCCTATTGCCACCAGTATAAATCAACTGGGGCATTTTACTCAGACACACACAGAAACAGACACACATGCAGAGACACTCTACCTGCAATGAGTATCGGCTCGGCTGTTCACTTCATTCATTATGTACCTGCAATGATAATGATAATAAACTCCAAAGCTGGCACTTCAATGATGATAAAATGAAATCTAAAGCTGTTCCACAGCTTCAGCTCATCTGTGTTTGTGCCAGAATGCACACTTCCAGGTTTCCCGGTTCCTGTTTGCGAACGTTCCAAGACTGTTGACCTTGCAGTCTGATCCCCTTCCACTCTATGCGTTTAGCACCGCATAGACTTCTGGGACATCAGCAGTCTGCTGACTTCTTCCTGAATCTGGACTGGTAAGGCAGCAGTCCGGATTCACTTTCAATGTGAGGTCAGGAGAAGTTATTGGATTGTACCATTGTGGTTCATAGCTGGGGGTGCAGTCCTGCAGTCTGATATCATGAGCTGCCACTGCTGTATTATTGCTATTACGACATTAGATTCTGCCATAATTGCTCTGATTTGCAACTGTCACAGAATAAGGGGCTGAGGCACACACCTCTTTAAGAGCAAATCTTAATACAGGATCACTTCTATTTTTCCACAAGTTATAAAGCAAAGCCTAACTAGTGCAACACCGAAAGTTTGTAAACAATTTACTTCCATTTTCTGTGAACGTTGCCAAGAAATGACTATATTAATGGTGAGTCTAGCCTTCATGAGAAAGCACAATCAAGGATGAAAATGTATGTATTTCAATAGTAACCATAGAGTGTTAATTTTAGCCTGGAGCAGGCTAAACACAGAAGGATAAGAGTCAGTGAATATGTGCATGTGTCTACAGATCAGTATAATAAAGATAACCTATTAAGCTCAATCTTGAATTTTTAGACCTGCTGGGGAAATTACTGTGTACACAACAGCATTTTCTTTGCACAGAGAAGGTCAATGTACTTTTTGGATGTACAAGGTGGGGCTCAAGCACTTTTGCATTGTTTGATGGATGCTCACTGTAACAGACTGAGAACATATGAAATATACTTTTTCTGCTACATACGAGATGAAGAAAGATGAAAGTTCTTTATCCTAAATGGACATTTGCATCTCTTATAGGAGTGGTATGTAACCTTTCACTCAACTATTTTTAGGAGTTTGCTAAGTCAGTGCTTCTCTGGCTTCTGTGGCAGTGACTCTTTTGTGAGCCATATCTACTTATATGCCATGTATGTGCCTTAAACATACTACAAAGTACCCAGTATTTTCACCCACTGAGCTTGGTTTGCCAGGCTTCTGGCACTAGCAACTATGACAGCCAGGATAGGAAGCAAGTCAGAGAGCTGTCACTGCTGTCTGCAGAGGAATGACTGTTTAAATTTACATTATAATCCTAACACTTCACCTTTCATAATGGCCTGACTGCAAGCTGGATAGCAATGAGGCGTGGCCAGGGAATATATATCCTCCCTGGGCCCCGAGTGGACATACCTTCACCTTTCCAATGCCTCCAACCTGACGCACTTCTCTACAGGTCCTAAGCGATCTTCCCATCATCATGTTAAATTCTTCCCAGGATAGGCATGACCATCCTCCCTGTCTGCACTGTCAGGTTCCAGAGATAACTGAACTTATGCTGCCTTTGTTACAGTCAGGGTATTCTCTCTCTATTTTACCAGCAAGAAGGAGCTCAGCATTTCTGGGAAAATATGGTGCTAGTCAAAATAAAGATTTTGTGATGTATGAACCCATTTTACAGTACTGTAGGGCAATTCTCCTGTCATAAAAATGAGACTTAGACATAAACGTGTGTGTGTGTGTGTGTGTGTGTGTGTGTGTGTGTGTGTGTGTGTGTGTGTGTGTGTGTGTGTGCGCGTGTGTTGCTGCAGATGTCTTGAGAGGTACATACCAAATGGGGCGTTGTATTCTATAATAGGTCTAATGAGGGATGAGTACAGTGGGACAAGGACCTCCTTTTTTCTGGATGAAAAGCCCTTCGTGATGAGGTGTGCCACATAGAAGGATTTCTTGACTGTTGTGACAATGTGGTTATCAAAGGTGAGACCACTGTCCACCTGCCTTCCTAAGTCTCATCACACATCCGGTGTTTAATGTACTGCCATCTATGTGATAATTCACAGGTACATGTTTTTTCCCAAAGGGGATAACTATACATTTCTTGGCATTGAGCTTGAGCCCAAGGCTCTGGCACCAAGCATCTGTTTCTGTAAGGCCCTTTTGTAGAATATCCACATCATTTGGGGATTCAATAATGGCTCTCAGTTTGCATTCATCTGCGAACTTTGTTAGCCAGAGTCTGTTCGCGTTGGCCTGTACTTCAGGGAAGTAGATGCCAAACAAGAACGGTCCCAGGACTGAAACTTGAGGTACTCCATTTATCAAAGAATTTTACATTTGGAAACAATGTTATCACAGAAATGCTTATCTATACTTAAACTCTAGTCTAGTACTGCTCTACTGAATTCTCCAATTATAGGCCAATAGCTATACTCTCTCCACTTGCAAAGATTATGGAAAAATGTATTCATAGACAACTCATGCACCACCTAATCCAAAATCGCCTTATTGCAGACACTCAGCATGGCTTCCGTCCTCATCACAGCACTACTTCAGTCCTCCTAGCCTTTACTAACACCATAAACCATAATCGCAACAATAATTATATATCCTCAGCCCTCTTTTTGGATCTTTCCAAGGCATTCGATATGGTTGATCACCAACTTTTAATCCACACCCTGCAAACATTCTGTCTAGATATTGGAGCCCTCCAATGGTTTCAGTCCTACCTGAATGGTCGACATCAGGCTGTTCTCTGGCAGAACAAACTCTCTAACCTTCTACCTAACACCCTCGGAGTACCACAAGGCTCTATACTAGGACCCTTGCTGTTCTCCATCTTCATTAACAACCTTTGTACTGTCATCCCAAAAGTCAGCTGTATCCAATATGCTGATGACTCTACTCTGATTTGCTCAGCCACATCTCCAGTAGAGTTATGGTCAGCTACCCAGACCACCTTTAATACAATAGAAAACTGGCTTTCTGAGCATAGTCTGATCCCAAATCCCCAAAAAACTAAAATGCTGTTATTTTCACCAACACGTAGGTCTACCGCTTTCACCTTTACCATAAAATCAAATGATGGCACAATAATCCCCCCTGACCCATCTACAAAACTATTAGGTGTCATCATAGACAATAATCTCAAATTTGACCTACATGTTAACCAAAATATCAAAACCATCAATAAAAAACTAGGGTCACTTTACAGAATAAAAGCCTTCCTAACCCCTCCAGCTAAAATTGCCATAGCTCGCTCTCACCTTCTTTCAACCCTTCTGTATGCATCCCCTCTACTCTCGAATTTGAACAAGACTGTCCTTAAACTCTCAATTTGCTACAACCACATTGCCAGGTTTGCCACTGGGCTGCCTTTTAGGACACATCATTGCATCAATCTAAATCAACTTGGTTGGCTTGAACTACCTAGCCTAATCCAGTATAACCAACTGATTACAGCCTATAAAATCCTCTATAATCCAGACAATACTCCTGCACTTAAAAATATTATCACCCCCTATAACAATCCTAGACCGCTTCGATCCTCTAACAAACTACTAATTCAGACTAGCAAAATTAATAACACAGCCAGTGATTCTCTCTTTGCAAACTCTGTAAGTAGATCCTGGAACTCTCTTCCAGCTGAAACAACATTTGTCACTTAACTGGCTATGTCACTGTATCAAGCTTGGCTAACTCGAATGTGTAAAAATCTGTTAACCAGTTTACTGTGTAATTTAATTTAATCCTGACTTGTGCTCAGGACTAACTGTAACCTGTGGAACTTGTTTAACTTGCTTACTTATGTAATCTCTGTAAATAGTCTGTTTGTAATATGTAATGCTGGTATTATGTAATGCTGTATCTGCTTACCCTTGGAGCTTTTCTCCCCGGGCCTCCGCTGAAAATGGACATGCATCCAGTCAGACTATCCCGGTCAACAAATGTAAAATAAATAAAAATAAAGTCATCACAACCTTAACAGTGAATGGCAGTAAGATCTAACAATGTGAGGAAACTGGAAATGACCCTTCTGAACACAGATTCTAGTACTGCTTTGATGAAAAGGTATACACATGCTATCAAAAAACAAACACTATAAAACCAGGGAAAAATATTTTCATTCTTTAGTTGAAATCAGAGGTACAAATAAACTCATTCTGCTTGTTATCACACAACAAATACAGGCTTATACATTGTTGTTTCACATTAAAAAGACTGAGATAAATCTGCCTAGCATGTCAGAAGCATTAACTCTCAGTTATCCAGCCACAGGCAAAATGATGTATGTAACAAGACATCATATCTTTACCTGTCCTTTTGACATACTTGGATGGGATGGATCACTACATCCTTCTGCTTCAGTGGATTTTAACAAACGTCCTCCTAAAAGGAGTATGAGCTTGCAGTATCAATGCACCCTACCTCTATGAATAAACATGTTGTGTAATGCATTTTCTTGGTACTCCATTGTATCAGTGCATTTCTATATTACATCTTGATCAATGTAGTCTGATTTACATTTCACCTCTAACCCCATATTAGCACATTTGACTATAGGCCATATTAATACAATACAGATGTGTTTCTTATGCAGGCCTGCATTCTCAGATTATAGATGACCATTACACAAACAGCTCTTTATTGCTTATTATAATTTTAAATTTGTGAATTCCACATGAGTCTGCATTTCTGAAAACCACATATTACATATGAATTCTCTACACAAAGACATAGGTCACAGTCATATAGAAACAAGGACAGACAATTCTTATACAACTGCAGCTATCATAACTGTGGCCGCATGTAAAAATTATAAAAAAAAAATAAGTTAACTGGGCCTGGTAATTGACTTGGGGATATAAATAAGCACTTGCTGTATCACAATGTATCTCAAATTTTCAAGGATACCATAGTATAAAATGGCTTGTAGCTGTTTAGCCATATATTAGGAACATCATAGCACCAGTATTCTCAGAAAAAGCCTGCATTAGTAACTGCTACTAGGCAGCATGCAGCAGTCACTTTACAAAACTGCAGCAAAGGACCTGCATTACAATACTTTATATGATCAATGCCACAAGAAAGAGAAGAAAGCTGTCATGATTGACTGAAGTTTGAAGGCCTCCACTGCCAACCTAAATGCCATGGATTGCTGGTTACTTCCACCACTATGTGACAGATGACTGATACCTGGATATATATGGGGCAAGAACTATGGTCCTTGGATCCAGTCTATTGTATTAAATTGGCTTGATGGCTTCCAGAATAGTACTTCACAAGTTAAACCACTGATACCAAATAGACTGAAGTAAATGAAAATTCATAGAAGTGTAATTCAATAACCAATTCACCAAATGCAATCTAGCACCAACAGCATAGAGAATATGCACTGCTGTTGTAGGTATGAGCTTCTAACCGCCAGCTCCACAGTAAGACTGCATACTAATCTCTTACAGCCCCGTAGTCTGTGGCCTAGTATCCCAGGCTCTTTAATCACTACTTTTTCTGTGAACCAGTGCGTCTTCCAGGGACCCTTACTCATGGTACTTGTACTCCAAACAAATAATCATTTACACACACAAATACAATTCCCAGGGAAATCCAGTAGAAGTCTCCAATTCCCCATAGCTTTTTTCATGACACTATAGTACCCATACTGTAAAAGTAGCAGACTCCAAATCCGACTTCAGACCAGTGACAAGTGGAGTACCACAGGGTTCAGTCCTGGATCCTCTCCTGTTTGTATCTACTTCTCTGAAGTACAGGCTAACACAGAAGGTCTTTGGCTAACTAAGTTCGCAGAGGACTGCAAACTAGGAGCCATAATTGAAACTCCTAACAATGTGGACATCCTACAAAAGGGCCTCACTGAGACAGATGCCTGGTGTCAAAGCCATGGCCTCAAGCTCAATGCCAAAAAGTGCATGTTCATCCCCTTTGGTAAAAACTCTGTACCCATGAAAAGCCACATAGGCAGTTAGTCTACTTAACACCGAAAGTGTGATAAGAGACCTTGGAACACAGGTGGGCAGTAGTCTCTCCTTTGATAATATCATTGCCGCAGTAGTCAGGAAATCCTTCTACATGGCACACCTCATCACAAAAGATTTCTCATCCAGGAAAAAAAGAGGTCATTGTTCCCTTCTACTTGTCACTCAGACCCATTATAGAGTACAACGCCCCTTTTGGTATGTACCTCATAAGACACCTACAACAACTGGAAAGGCCTCAGAAATACCTCACAAAGAGGATTACCACTGGTAGTAGGCTCACATTCTACTAATTGGAAAGGGAAGCTACAACATCTCAGCCTATAACAGTAAATGATGCAAACCCTCTTCTCAGATAATAAATAGCATTAATACATATATACATAATAAATGCAAACTACAAGATGTTAAAATTGAAGAAATAAAACTTTACTTAAACATTAAAGAATTTATTAAAAAGTAAAGGAAATAATAATGCTAATAAGAATTAAAAGAAATAATTGCTAATACAGATTAAATGTGTAGAGATCAAAGCAGTACATGGAGAATGTAAATTACTCAATTATAGATGGAATGTGTACAAGCTAACTATGTCCTAGTTGACTCTTACTGAGCACATGCTCTACTTAATTATCCTACGTCAGAGAAAGAAGGCAGATCAAACAAGCAAACCTTCATACATGTGTCCCAAGCAAAGGCTAAAGACAAAACAGTTTGAAATATTTATATGGGTGTAAACACAACTGATCAAACACAGCTTGTGTAAACTCACTTCACCTAACCCAGCATTACGAAACAAATTAGCTCAAATGTCATTAAATCACTTTTTCAACTACTTCTAATCAGATGAAATGATAGTTAAACCACATGTAAGCCATATTAACGGGATCTTATTCTGCTTTATTTCTTTTTCCTAGAATTCTTTTTAAGTCCTGTTTATTTGAATCATTCTAGACATAAATAAGTGATTCTGCTTTCCCATGCCACTGCTACAATGACAGTAGTGAGAGTCACTGTTATCTTAGACAACTTCTATAACAGGACTGCCTCTATTTTTACTTGTTTGACTCTCATTTATGTTGACCTCTCAAGTCAATATTCAATGTAGTCATACAGCTCCATCCAAAGAATAGCTAAACTGCATGCTTTTACAAGGGTAAGAACTTGTAATCCTTCACCTATTGACAGACCCTCCACCACACTCTCCCTGGGGTGTTAAAACTGTAACTGAAGGGTATGAACCATGAGGGATTATGTGTGAGTGACCATAGCTACTAGAAAGGAAGGAACAAGAAGTTACGTCTGCTGTTCCCTGGTGCCTTCAGTGGGAATATCAGAGTTTGTGTTTCCTGAATGTCACAGAATTAAAAATGTGCTTTATTTATTGCAAAAAAGTGTTTCACTTTTATAACTACTGCCATGTTCTTTTTTACCTTTCAATGCACTACTGTGATACACTTTAATATCGAAATATGGCATGCACAGCATTCTTCAGTTTCTCTTATTTTTTGAGGGTTTTTTGTCATACACCTATTCTTCACGCAACAGTAATTCTTCCTATACTGCAAATGACATTTTCTGTCATTGTTCTGCCCCAGCCACAGCAACAGACTTAAGTCACATCTGCTAAAAGTACCATAATTAGAAGTTACAGCAGTGAACAGCACTCCTGCAGATTATATCATATAATATACACACTAAAGCAAAACAACTATGTTACAGAAAAAAAATAATTTCATTGGCTTGCAAAGGGTGAAAAAAATGAATCACTGTGTGAAAAAGTCAAAACCAGTTCAATAATATGAGAAGAAAGGGGGAAGCGTTTCTATATTTAATCATATTTTTTAGAATTATCTTTAAGTACGGTAAACATTCATTGTAGATTGTCAAAGAAAAATTAGAAGATGAAATAAGTAAATATATGATTACTGAAACTACAGAAACTCATTACTGATGGTCTTTTTTTTTCCAGACAGGGGGTTTGAAGCAATATTACACAGACCTTGAAGCTCTTGCAATGGTAACGGCTGCATTTTGCCATGACATTGACCACAGAGGGACAAATAATCTGTATCAGATGAAGTAAGTTCCATGCAGTTCACAGAATAATAGTTTGTGACAGAAGTTTGAATGATGTGACAGACTAAATAAGAAGTATGAATGACAATGTACAAAAAGCCTGCAGCAATTACTGTTTTTTCAACAAAAATAACCAATACTGTATATCACAAATGTAGGCAGAGGGTGTCTTTTCTCTTTAAAATGTATAGACAGAAATTTTACACATTAGAAAACTTTTACTGATGAGTTATCAGTTACACTAACACAAATATGTGAATGTTTGAAGGTGACCAGTTTTGCAAGTCCTGTCTTACTCATAATTTCCAAACTACACATCTAACAAATCCTCCATTAAAACAAATAGAGTTTGGCAAAGAATTTTTTTAGACAGGCCATGGTCAGTTTTACTGATTCAGTGCATTAGTTGTGAGAACTGTTGGGTATGTATGGGATACAAAGCAATTTTAGAAAAAGATCTTACTTTGACAGCTGAGAATAATAATTTTTTTCTCAAATTTTTTTTTATTTTTCAAATACATTTGAATGAATTCCGCAGCATTTATACATAACATCTTAAATAACTATGTACACTATTTACATTATCCTGACACTATAACAGATCTTAATGTATACAGTTACTTTATAAGTATGTCCAATCCATTATCAGAGTGTCTGATTATTGTATAGTGTCAATCAATGATAAGACTTTTCCCCAAGGATTGTTGATAAATGGCTTTAGATAAATTCTTAGTTCTTTACTTTTAATTTCCAATAATGCTGTGGTCTTCAGTAGGCTGTAGAAGTCTTCCAAAGTTGGTACTGTGTTTGTATTCCATCTTCTTGTTATACACTTCCTTGAAACTGCAAGTATAGTCCATACTAGATGCATGTTTGACCTATTCAAATGAGGACCTTCATTCACATTTAATAATACAATAGCTTTAGTGAAATAAAATGATTAATTAAATAAAGCTTGTAGAAAGTTATTAATACCATTCCAAAATTGATTAATTTTAACACAAAGAAAATGTGGTTCCAATCTGCATTGTGTACATTCTCACATCTCCAACATATTCCTTTTATGGAAGAACTAATTTTACGGATTCTGTCTGGGGTTAAGAATGCTTTGTGCAAGCATTTCCAATTAAAAACTTTCCAGTATTGTGAAAACAATGTATATTTTATCGATAATAAGATATTTATTTTAATATCTTCAGTTAACTGTATTGAATGTCCTTTTGTTATATATTTCCAATATGAGGTTTTGGGTATTGTTTTACAGTTTATCAATATTTTGTAAAATTTTGAAATACTGTTTCCCATGTCAAAGTCATTATATATGATTTCATATATGTATTTTGTAAATTTAGGTATTTCTTTAAATGAAGACTTGTTAATTATTCTACTTAAATCTTGCAAATATGACGGAATACTCTCTAAAGTTAGCCAGTCCTGTTGTGGACTTTTGTATGTTGTTTTTATTACTTGCATAACTAAAAGTTGTAGTTCTTTGATACACTGGAGCCAACAAATAAATCCTTTCTGTTCCCAGGAATTAATAATTTCTCTACATATTTTATGTGGAAAGTTATTTGCGACTATAAATGGTGTTAAAAGATTAAACCAGATTTTTAAATCTATATTTGCATTAATAATTTTCCTAAATGAGTCAATATAATAATTAATCATATGAGTTTTAGTGGGTTTAGTTATGTTATATTGCACTCTAATACATATGTGCCATGGCAAATTGTTTTTATCTGTTATTTGAATTTTTTTTGTAAATCAAATTCATTTATTGATATTACATTTAGTAATTATTTCCAGTTTGCAGAGTAATTTGGACTTCTCCAATCTGAGATTGTTTTAGATATTGATGCTTTTATATAGGTTTCTATATCTGGAAAGTTCACTCCTCCCAGTTTCCATGGTCTGATATGATGTATTAAAGCTATTCTGTTTCTTTTGGGAAACCATAACAATTGTATTAGGCATGAATTTATTTCTTTAAGTATATTTCTTTCTGGTAACAGTTGTATTGTCAAGGCTATATATGGGATCTTGGGCAGTAAAACCATTTGTATTAACTTTATCTTCAAATGTTAATATTATTTTGTTCCATTTTTCCACAGAGATTTTATTTTTATTGATATTATTATAGTTTGAGACTAATTCATCATCCTTGCATAACTCCATTCCTAGATATTTTAAGGTAGATTCTTGTTTCCCTATGATGTCATTCCCCCTTAGTCTGCAGTTTTTTATTTAAAAATAAAAATTTTGATTTTGATTTATTGAAATAGAGTCATGTGAAATTTGTCAATTAATAAAACTAATTCTTCTAATGTCTCTTTTGTATTAGATAATGTTAATAATATGTCATCAGCAAATAGCATTACTTTAGAATTGTATTATTCATAAGCATCTATTCTTTTGATTTTTATATTGTTACAAATTGAATCTGCCAATATTTCAATAGCCAGAGCAAATAGAATCGATGACATGGAACATCCTTCTTTAGTGCCTTTTGTTATATGTATAGATTCAGAAGTAAAAGAACCTAACTTGAAATATGCTATTTTATTTGTGTATATATATATATATATATATATATATATATATATATATACATATATATTATATATATATATATAGGAGATGAACAAAGGATGCAGGAAATTCAAACAGCATTAGGATTTTGAATGAATAGTCCCAATTTAGGGAATCAAAGGCTTTCTCTATATCTAAGCCAATTATGAGTGTTTATTTTCTTTATTAACATAATCTGTAAGAGAAATTATCCTTTTAATATTGTCATGTGTGTTTCTATGATATATAAATCCAGTTTGATCATTATTTATTGTTTTGGATAGTGGTATTTTCATTCTGTCATAAGTATCTTATAGTCATTATTTAATAATGATATAGGTCTATATGCGGTACAGAGGTTTGGGGATTTGTTTTCCTTTAGGATTGGTATGATTAAGGAATATCTCCAAGAGGGTGGTATTAAAGCTTGTGACTGAATTTCTAATAGAGTTTTATGGAAGAGGGATAGTACTGAAGTAAAAAGTTGATATATTTCCATAATTATGCCATCTATAACTGGAGCTTTATTATTTTTACCTTCTTTTATTGTATCTGTAATTCCTTTGTAGGATATGGATGTTTGCAGATCTAGTTTAAATTTTTCTGGGTTTTTTTTATATTAGAACAGTTTTCATTTAGATTTAATTGACTGATATGTATATTTTCTTTTTGGAATTGTTCAAAGGCAAATAGCGTACGGCACCAGGACAACCCAGTCAACACAAGGACGTGTCAAAAAATGTTCAAGTTGGTTGCAATGCCAAAAACCAGATACCTCCTCGTTATAAGTTTGTAAACGCAATTTAATGTTAAAAACGTTTTCGCTTCCTACACGGAAGAAGCTTCATCAGACAGTGAGACACAGAACGTAATTCAATTTAAGCTAAGCAAAAAGGAAAGACAATGATGTAATTTCCTTCAATACTTACATCTATTTTTTAAAAAAGGCAAGCACCATTTCTTTTAATAATTATTACAGCCACTACTAAGTGAACGAGAATGCACGTTCACATAAAATGACACCCTTAACCGATCAAACTGGTTCCTTATTGATGTCTAAACACAGTACAAAGAGAAATGTCTTTCAATGCAAATAGGTTTTAGTGACACAACGAGTGAAACAACCTTACTTGAAGGTTTGATTGTATACCCTACCTTTTTTTAAAAAAGAATATATGACATTAAAAAATTGTTAAAACCATTAAAAAGTCATAATAAAACATGTAATAAACACAACTCGACTCTTAATACGTCTATAAAGACTATAGCCTGTATTAATACAAATTTCTTATAATGTTGAAAAATTATAAGTTATAAAACTCGATAGGACACAATGCTGGTGAAAATCTCTCAAAGAGAGAAAAAAAGGATTTAAACTCAGTGCTATATACAGCACGGTACCTCTTTTTGTTGATACCCTACAAGGGCACTAGCTAAAATGTTGAGCAAAATACAGCAAAAAACTGAAAAAAGTGTAACTTGAGGTAAAAAAAGAATGTATATATGTCTATAAATCACCTCAAGTAACTTTTATATTTCAGCACAGCCAAGATGTTGCATGCTTCATTTAATCCTGGATAGGAAAAAGCATTTAGGCGTAACTGCCATTCTAATTCTCTAATCTCAAGTAAAAGAGCTTGTGGGCCCCCTCTTATACCTACATTGACACTATCAATGCCCATGTAGGAGAAACTATGTCCAGTATATTTAATGATGTGTTTAGAGAGTGCGTTATCGCCTTTTAGTTCTAATTGCATAATTATGTTGGTAAAGACGGTCCTTTAATCTACGGTCCGTCTTACCAACATAAAATGCAGGGCAACAATTACAAAACGCAAGATACACCACGGATTTAGTATTACAAGTGATTTTATGATTAATGTTATATTTGATACCATTAACCATGAATGAATTGCCTACTTTTAAAAGTCTGCACAAATTGCACATCCCACAAATAGCAGTACCATTATGTCTCAAGAAAAAATCAGTAGGGTCTTCCCTGGATTGAAGTAGTTCTTTATATTGCCCTCTTAAAACAAAGGATGGTTGTAAACCTAAGGTTTCTATCAACTGTGGGTTGTTCAAAATGAAGAACCAGTTTTTCTTAATGATTGAACAAATAGCATTAATATGCCTATTGTAAGTGATAACCAGACTGGACTTAAAATCAGCTCTACTGGTTTCAAATAATGTACTTGGTTCTTCATCCACAGCAACAGCTTCAATATTATTAGCCACTAATATATAGGATTCTGAACCCACCCTTTGTACGATAGTAGAATCAACATTTCGTTGTGAAAGAAGGGGTTTATAGAATCCGTTCTCTCTTTTAAGAGAGACCTCCTCGATTAAACAATCGATGAGTTCAATGGGGTACCCCCTGTTGGAAAACATAATCTTAAGGTTTGAACACTCGGTCTCAAAAGATTCGATGGTATTACACATACGTACCACACGGACCAATTGTCCTTTCACAATAGACTTCCTCTGTTTCCATGGATGGTTACTATTAAAATGGAGGAAGCCATTGCAGTACGTTGTTTTTCTAAAGATACTAGACAGGTAGCCTTGATAACCCACATCTTTAACAAGTTTGATGTCTAAATAATCGATTTCTCTTGTAGAGAAATGGTATGTGAATTTTAAAAATGTAGAAGAGCTGTTCATGTATTCAATCATGTTACTAGCCTGCTGTTCATCACCATCAAAAAGGATGAATACATCATCCAAGAACCGAGTGTAAAATCTGATAGAACTTTGAAAGTTGGTATTATTCAAAAGACAAGTGTTCTCCCAGTGTGCAACCACTAAGTTTGCAACACTGCCACCGCAAGGTGAACCCATTGCAATCCCTCTTTTTTGTAGATAGTAACGTTTATCAAAGATAAAGAAGTTGGAAGATAAGACAATGTCTAACAGTTGTGTAACAACAGAAATCTCATCCTTAAAAGCTCCTAGTTTTAAAAGCATTAATTCAACCCATTCGATGGCCTCCTGATGTGGAATAGATGTATATAAATCTACAACATCTATTGTTAGAAAGTTAGAAGCCACATCAAAAGGAATCATGTCTATGGATTGAAGGAAGGACCATGAGTCCTTACATATCTGAGGGATGAGCTTAATGTATTTAGAAATGATATGGTCAACTACCCTGGCACAAGGGTGGGTGATTGAATTCCTACCATCAATCAGTGCCCGCATAGGTGGGTCAGCTAAATTTTTGTGAATTTTCGGGATCCCAAACATGATTGGGATCCTCGGAAAAGAGATGTCAATAAAATTAAATGTATCGATATCGATTAAACCATCGATAAACAAATCTCTAAAATACCCTTTGATTCTATTGTGTTGTCCAGACATCTCATTTAAGGAAGAAGACTCATATGCGGGTGAATCCAGGACTTTTAACATCCTAGAGTTGTAATCTTCTTTATTGAAGATGACAAGCCCACCACCCTTATCGGGTTTAATAACCCTGATAGGCATGTCCCTCAAATTTTTCAAACCATATCTTTGTTCACGTGAGATGTTACTCTTATTGTCAAACCATTTAAGGTTATCAAAAAGTAGCCTTAAGTCTAGCTCACAGGCACTTTCAAACATAAACAGAGAGGGGTGCAACGGGGGGTTAAAAACACTTCTCATTTTGAAAATGGGTTTATCATTAGTCAAATCACCTTGAAATAATACCTTCAGGTTCAATCCCCGAACAAAACATTTCAAATCAGTGAGAACTTTGGTTAGATTAACACTTTGATCAGGGACAAAAGATAAGCCAAATGCTAACAAGTCAATCAAGTCTCTGTCAATATGTATAGTAGAAAAATTATAGACTTTAAAGTCCCCTTTAGTGTTGTATAAGACTGTAGGAACAGCCACAGGTGTAACTATACATTCATGATCAAAGACTAGTTGGCTTTGTTCTTTTTGTTCTGCCTCTGGTAATGTTTCCGTCCTAAAAAAGGCTTCTGCTGCCCTCTATAGTTAGGCCGGTTCCCTTGATTGTTATAATTTTCACGGATCCTATTGCTTCGCCTCGGTTCCTGAACCCCCGAGTTGTCATCCGTGAATTCAGGGTCGTAGGCAGACCCACCAGGGGGGTCATCATGTGACCCGTCTCTGGCCAAAAGTGTATCGTCTCCATTGTTCCCACTGGTGTTGTTAGTACGTTGCCCAAATTGTGGATTGTTCCTGTTCAACGATTTCTGCAAATTAGGGTATGCAATTTGGCTAGCATAGGCTTGCCTGTCTCTAATCAATTTCTTGTTTTTGTTGGTTTTAAATTTAACCAACAAAGCATCAATACTTTGAAAGGTTCGATGATAATCGTATTTATACCTGTCAAAGTTTAGGTCATTTTTGATTTTATCATCTAAGTCACTTGTCTCCACCAATAAAGAGTCAATTTGTCTTGAGTAATGTTGCACCATTAACTCAAGTAACTCAAGCCCTTGTTTGTCAAAAAGGCAAGATAAATCATTGATGAACATAGTATCCTGGAACAGACCTGTAGGGGCAAACGTGCTCCTTAGGCCCTTAGGTATTATTCTCTCTTTGGTACATTGTCTAAAATAGGAAACTTCTAATTGAAGTTTCCTTATTTTTAACATTTTATCATCAAGCGTTTTAAGATGATTAATAATGCTGTCATCAGTGTTACCTGTAGAATTTCTTCCCGTAGCCGGTGGCCCCAAGTCGGTCGGGGAGCCAAATGTCAAAGCCTCAAGGTTCCCTGCCCATGCTGTAAATGAGGGCACGCCAATGAGCCCGGGATTATCCAAGCGCCCTGTGTCACCATGAAGGAGATTATTGTGTTCCGGCGCTACATTCACATCAGGAGAATGCCGTTGAAATGTTGGTGTTCTCTCCGTCAAGTATCCTTCACTGTTGTGGTTTTCTCCCAGCCTCATTGAACCCCTTGCCCTATCGGAACTAGTAGGTTCAGTAGAAATAAATGAATTGAGGCTGCGAGCCATTCGCTGAGGTTGGCCAGGCGGAAAAGGCGCTGAAAAACCACTGGCCATGTTCATATCTACAGAAGCATTAAACCCAGGCAAATTTGGGTTTAAATTCTGTGCACCTGATGTTCCGTTGTTCTCAATTCTGTCCAAACGGTTGTTGAGAGCATCCAAGCGCTGTGTCAATAATAGAATAAGAGAATCCATACTCTTAGGTTCGTCATTGTTAGAACCGCTACTAGAGCTGAAGAGAACCGGTGTCCTGGGGCTCAGAGCCGAAACAGACATACTGGTAACCAAAGAAAAAAACTAACAGTCAAAGGCAAATAGCGTACGGCACCAGGACAACCCAGTCAACACAAGGACGTGTCAAAAAATGTTCAAGTTGGTTGCAATGCCAAAAACCAGATACCTCCTCGTTATAAGTTTGTAAACGCAATTTAATGTTAAAAACGTTTTCGCTTCCTACACGGAAGAAGCTTCATCAGACAGTGAGACACAGAACGTAATTCAATTTAAGCTAAGCAAAAAGGAAAGACAATGATGTCATTTCCTTCAATACTTACATCTATTTTTTAAAAAAGGCAAGCACCATTTCTTTTAATAATTATTACAGCCACTACTAAGTTAACGAGAATGCACGTTCACATAAAATGACACCCTTAACCGATCAAACTGGTTCCTTATTGATGTCTAAACACAGTACAAAGAGAAATGTCTTTCAATGCAAATAGGTTTTAGTGACACAACGAGTGAAACAACCTTACTTGAAGGTTTGATTGTATACCCTACCTTTTTTTAAAAAAGAATATATGACATTAAAAAATTGTTAAAACCATTAAAAAGTCATAATAAAACATGTAATAAACACAACTCGACTCTTAATACGTCTATAAAGACTATAGCCTGTATTAATACAAATTTCTTAAAATGTTGAAAAAATTATAAGTTATAAAAACTCGATAGGACACAATGCTGGTGAAAAATCTCTCAAAGAGAGAAAAAAAGGATTTAAACTCAGTGCTATATACAGCACGGTACCTCTTTTTGTTGATACCCTACAAGGGCACTAGCTAAAATGTTGAGCAAAATACAGCAAAAAACTGAAAAAAGTGTAACTTGAGGTAAAAAAAGAATGTATATATGTCTATAAATCACCTCAAGTAACTTTTATATTTCAGCACAGCCAAGATGTTGCATGCTTCATTTAATCCTGGATAGGAAAAAGCATTTAGGCGTAACTGCCATTCTAATTCTCTAATCTCAAGTAAAAGAGCTTCAAACCTTAAGATTATGTTTTCCAACAGGGGGTACCCCATTGAACTCATCGATTGTTTAATCGAGGAGGTCTCTCTTAAAAGAGAGAACGGATTCTATAAACCCCTTCTTTCACAACGAAATGTTGATTCTACTATCGTACAAAGGGTGGGTTCAGAATCCTATATATTAGTGGCTAATAATATTGAAGCTGTTGCTGTGGATGAAGAACCAAGTACATTATTTGAAACCAGTAGAGCTGATTTTAAGTCCAGTCTGGTTATCACTTACAATAGGCATATTAATGCTATTTGTTCAATCATTAAGAAAAACTGGTTCTTCATTTTGAACAACCCACAGTTGATAGAAACCTTAGGTTTACAACCATCCTTTGTTTTTAAGAGGGGCAATAACTTAAAAGAACTACTTCAATCCAGGGAAGACCCTACTGATTTTTTCTTGAGACATAATGGTACTGCTATTTGTGGGATGTGCAATTTGTGCAGACTTTTAAAAGTAGGCAATTCATTCATGGTTAATGGTATCAAATATAACATTAATCATAAAATCACTTGTAATACTAAATCCGTGGTGTATCTTGCGTTTTGTAATTGTTGCCCTGCATTTTATGTTGGTAAGACGGACCGTAGATTAAAGGACCGTCTTTACCAACATAATTATGCAATTAGAACTAAAAAAGGCGATAACGCACTCTCTAAACACATCATTAAATATACTGGACATAGTTTCTCCTACATGGGCATTGATAGTGTCAATGTAGGTATAAGAGGGGGCCCACAAGCTCTTTTACTTGAGATTAGAGAATTAGAATGGCAGTTACGCCTAAATGCTTTTTCCTATCCAGGATTAAATGAAGCATGCAACATCTTGGCTGTGCTGAAATATAAAAGTTACTTGAGGTGATTTATAGACATATATACATTCTTTTTTTACCTCAAGTTACACTTTTTTCAGTTTTTTGCTGTATTTTGCTCAACATTTTAGCTAGTGCCCTTGTAGGGTATCAACAAAAAGAGGTACCGTGCTGTATATAGCACTGAGTTTAAATCCTTTTTTTCTCTCTTTGAGAGATTTTTCACCAGCATTGTGTCCTATCGAGTTTTTATAACTTATAATTTTTTCAACATTTTAAGAAATTTGTATTAATACAGGCTATAGTCTTTATAGACATTAAGAGTCGAGTTGTGTTTATTACATGTTTTATTATGACTTTTTAATGGTTTTAACAATTTTTTAATGTCATATATTCTTTTTTAAAAAAAGGTAGGGTATACAATCAAACCTTCAAGTAAGGTTGTTTCACTCGTTGTGTCACTAAAACCTATTTGCATTGAAAGACATTTCTCTTTGTACTGTGTTTAGACATCAATAAGGAACCAGTTTGATCGGTTAATGGTGTCATTTTATGTGAACGCATTCTCGTCCACTTAGTAGTGGCTGTAATAATTATTAAAAGAAATGGTGCTTGCCTTTTTTAAAAAATAGATGTAAGTATTGAAGGAAATGACATCATTGTCTTTCCTTTTTGCTTAGCTTAAATCGAATTACGTTCTGTGTCTCACTGTCTGATGAAGCTTCTTCCTAGGAAGGAACGTTTTTAACATTAAATTGCGTTTACAAACTTATAACGAGGAGGTATCTGGTTTTTGGCATTGCAACCAACTTGAACATTTTTTGACACGTCCTTGTGTTGACTGGGTTGTCCTGGTGCCGTACGCTATTTGCCTTTGACTGTTAGTTTTTTTTTTTTTTTTTTGGAATTGTTCCATATAGTGATTTCTATAGGCATCAAGAATGTCACCTGTATCCGAGACATTTTTCCCTTTCTTTTCATAGAATATACTTTTAATGTTATTAGCTTTTTATTGTATTTTGATTCTTGTAGATAAATTATGTAGATATTGGGGAGAAGTGGCCAATGTATTAATTTTTAGTTTTGCTAAAGCTAAACTAGTTTTATGTGTTAGAATTTTGTTGTATTTATTGTTTAATACTTCTGCTTTCTTTTTCATCTTCAAATGATTTTGATTTTTTTCAGCTTTTACTGACAAAAGTTTGGATTGTAGAGCTAATAATTCAGAATCCCATTCTCTGATTTTTTTTATACTAAGTTAGGGTTTTACTGTATATGTAAGCTTTTAATGAGTCCCATATCATTATTTTATCTATCTCTGTGGTGCAATTAATAAACAAGAACTGTAATTCAGATACTTGTCCCTTTTATTTTAGTTATATATGCTGGAATTCTACAGTTAAAGATTAATAGTTTGTACCCAATTTTGAAGTTTTAGTATCAATGAACTGTGATCTGAAAAGGGGCAGGGAGTGTTTGAGAAATTAATGATTTTAGAGTGTAAGTCATAGGCAGCAAATATTTTATCTAGTCTAGTTTGGGTACCAAATCTGTGATCTTGATGGGAAAACAACAAATATTTATCTTCTTTAAATTTGAAAGCATCTAGAAGATGAAATGATTCTACCCACTTATTTAAAGCTTTTGATACAGCAGATATATGCAGTGGTCTTTTATTTATAGTTTCAGAAATATCAAATGTACAGTTAAAATCTCCTCCTAATATTAAGTTGCCTTTATAATTACTGGAAATGAAATCCAAGTGTGTTTTAACAGTTCCTGTTCCAATTCCTGGGAACCAGTATAGATTGTCCAGGGTCCATATTCTGTTATTATATTTAACTATTACTAATGCCATAAGGCCTTCTTTATCTTCATACATATAAATGATTTCTGGGTTAATTGCATTTGTTTTCCATAAAATTGTTACCCCTTTTGTCTTTGTCTTATAAGTGGATTGTGCTAATATCATATATTCTTTAGGATTCCATTTGTAATTGTCATTTGTTTTGAAATTAGTTTCTTGAAGGAAGACAATTTGTGCTATGTTCAATTTTAAATATTTCAGTAGATTTGATCTATTGGTAGGATCATTTAAGCCATTGGTATTTAAAGATAAAGTTAAATCTATCTTAGGTTATTTGGACTATGTATTTTTTGTTTTACTGTGACTATTAAACAACATTTTCCTCTGATAACTATAAAGTATATAAGTTTGAGCTTTTAAAGGAAATTGTCAGTTTTATACTTTGAGTGTTTACCAATAAAGTAATGTTTTGGACAGGCATACTAAAAACGTTTGTGAAATAACAAATTTAAATGGATAAATATTAAATATAATATAAATATTAACAAAACTAAGATCTGCACTATCCATGGAATGAAAATCATTCCTAAATCTGATGGATAAAGCCTAAGTCCATCAGATTATCACTCATCCCAGAACATCTGAGCTCCATAAATTGAATCATCATATGGAGAATATTTGTAATAGGAATAAGCAATATTTATATTATTTTGAACAGATATAGTACTATTGCATATTAGAAAGAATTCTACAATATAAATGTCTACTTATTGTATAAGCAATATTTACATGAAAGATAGATGACAATCAATTCATAGTAAAGTAGGATGCGTCATATATAAAACCTCAGTAAACGATTATAGCACACAGTTAACATATTCACCCTTATTGATGAAGTCTTTCTAAACCTATTACTTAATATAAATAGATAGTAATAGTATTTTTACCTACTGTTTATAATACAATGTATTTTACTGGATATATCAGAACTTATATTTCATTGTTTGCCAGCATTTAAGTAATCACTTTGTTTGCTGCTAACTTAAAGCATCAAGTTTGTGTTATATGAACATTGACGAAAGTTAGTGCATTTTAATTATCAGTGCATCCTTTCTACCCCCATTTCCTACACATAAGGATTTTCATATCGGTCATTTCTTATTATAAAATGAGGAAAATTATAGGTTAAAAACAACAAATTCACTTATTGTGATTAATGATTACAAGTTCCATTTCCATATTCATAAATTGCCATTTCATGGCATAAACTGAAAGTTTTTAGATTTAAATGGCAACATTCTATTTTGTATAATCAGCAAAGGTTAAACTGAGTGATTATTGTCAATTTAATACTATTTGTTCAGAGTGTGATTGTTACATTCTGTGACATTCTTAGTTCAGGCTTATATTGTTTCCCTTGAACAACTTTGCCAGTTTGATGTCATGTATAAAACATTAGTTACCTTGGTAACAGCTTAAGTATCATGTATGGGCAAGATGTGTTACAAAAGCACAATTCAAGTGAAAGCAATTATATTACTTATTATGCACATTTACTTATATAAGAAAATCATCATGCTTCCCCCCTTGATGTTCAATATAGTGCATGTCATTTATGAGAAGTTAAAACAGTAGTGTTATTATACACAAACCCATGTTATTAAACTGTCTATTGTCAATATATTGTCAATTTAATACTACTTGTTCAGAATATGATTGTTACATTCTGTGACATAATCAAGTTCAGGCTTCTATTGTTTCTCTTGAACAACTCTGTCAGTTTGATGTTGTGTATAAATATTAGTTATCTTGGTAACCATGCAAGTATTATATATGGTCAAGATGGGTTACAAAAACTACAGTTCAAGTTAAAGGAATTACATGACTTGTTATACATATTTACTTATATAAGAAAATCATCATGCTTCCCCTTGATGTTCAATGTAGTGTATGTCATTTATGACAAGTTAAGACAGTAGTGTTATACACAAGCCCATGTTATTAAATCCTGTCTTTAATATCTAAATTCAGCAGACTGCTTCATCTTATATGACAATTATATACTTTATCTCTAGATTTACTAAAATCATATATTGCATAACTATTGTGTGTTTTTTGACTGTTGCTTAGTTATTCGAGAGACCACAAGCTGTAATGCTTATTCTTATTCTTAGCTCCTTCCACACATGTTTATACAGTCCATAGACTTTAAATTAGGAGAACCTTCTAGTTTATTTGTTAAAAGTATATTTCCATCCTTACATACACACACATCAGTATTTCAAGCACGGGCAACAACACCCATCCAGTTTTGCAAGAATACCATTCACTAGTTCATGTGGTGTGTTTCCTGGCTGTTCATAGGTAGGTACTAGGCTATTGGCCCTAGGGCCTATATAAGCCTAGCCAAAAATGTACCCTGACTTTCACCACCCAAGAAAATTATTTTCCTGTGCCCCTGTTGAGCAGAGCCACAGAAGTGATCCCTGGGGTGAATTTCCTATTTCCCATCCAATCATCAAGATTTTTCTTGAAGAGTGCTAATGAGGCGCTCTGTTTGACATTGATAGGTAGTCTGTTCCAGAGTATGGGAAGTCTTTGGGTCAGGAATCTATCCCTCCAGCATGTTCTGTTTATTGTGGTGACAAGGTTTAGGTCCCTAGAGCATGTAGCTCGGAGGGATTGGGATTTCTTTAAGTGGAGCATGTCCAAGAGCTCCGGGTTTGACATAGCTTTGTATGTTAGGCAGAGATCGCCTTTGAGTAGGCGATATGCGATGGAGTAAAGCTGGAGTTTTTTGAGACGGTCTGCATACGGCATCTGTTTCAGGCCAGTAATCCTCTTTGTGAGGTATTTCTGTGGCCTTTCCAGTTGTTGTAGATGTCTTGTGAGGTACATACCAAAAGGGGCATTGTACTCTATAATGGGTCTAATGAGTGATGAGTAGAGGGGAACAATGACCTCTTTTTCTTCTGGAATTGAAACCTTTTGTGATGAGGTGAGCCATGTAGAAGGATTTCCTGATCACTGTGGTGATGTGATTATCAAAGGAGAGACTACTGTCCACCTGTGTCTCAAGGTCTCAATCACATTTTGGCGTTAAGTAGACTACCAACTATGTGGTAGTTCATGGGTACAGAGTTTTTACCAAAGGGGATGACAATACACTTTTTGGCATTGAGCTTCAGGCCATGGCTTTGACACCAGGTCTCAGTGAGGCCCTTTTGCAGTATGTCCACATCGTTAGGAGTTTCGATTATGGCTCCTAGTTTGCAGTCATATGCAAACTTTGTTAGCCAAAGACCTTCTGTGTTTGGTATCTACTTCTCTGAAGTACAGGCTAGCAGGCTCAAGCTTTGGCTGGCTAAGCTCTAGCTGTATTCAACTGGACGTATAAGAGAATTTAAGTGCCTTTTATCTGCACTTTTTTTTCAAATAATACAATAAAACTGATTTATTTGTGTTGCATTGAATATTAACTGAACTGGAAGTTTTGATTCTGTTTTTTCAGTTAGTTCCCCATGCACCCGCCCTGTTTCTGTTTTGGTGTTAATCTTGGTAGCTTTGAAACTACCCGGCCCTCTTATAAATTTGTGTTTGGATACTCCTTCTGGGCCCATATCATTTGCTCACTTAACTGAGTGCAGTGAGATCATATTCTGATTTCAGGCACTCCTACTGTGTAAAAAGAGAGCATCTAGGAAAGAAATAATAAAACATTTTAAGCTTGTTTCCTGCCTTTCCTGTAAGTGGTCTAGATTGTTTGTAGGCTTCTGAGCCCCCAAGCCTTTCTGTGTTGGAGGGAAGCCTTCTAGCTTAATTTTGTTTTTTTAGAACTAGCCAGTTTTCTAGTTTCAACACTCAAATCTGTTTCTTTGAACTCAGCACTTGTTCAGAACTCATTGTAAGCACTAAATAAGCTGCAAATTACTACAGCACTCAACTTTCCTCACTTGTCTAGAGGAAAGAAGTTTTTAGTACTTAATAAATAAGCACCTATCCAGGCATGTCTAAGGGTCAGCTCCCGGTGATTTCTCCTGTCTACCTGATGAATCTGGGCATCTTGGGGCAATGCAGCAATTGCCTCATGTACACAGACAACCCTCGCCTGCTACCACCCAACACTACAACCTGTGAGAGATGCACTTATATAGCCAAACTGGAAGCAAAGCTCTCTTCACCAAAGACTGGACTAGACAGTCAAGAGGAGAAGGTAAACACTTGCACCACACCGCACTCATCACATAGTCCCTCAAAACCTACACCACCAAAACAAACACATAGAAACAAGAAACACAAAACACACACCTACATTCATGAAGGCTCTCAATAAAAACCTGCCCAAGCTTTCTTAAAATGTCCAAACCAATATTTGTCCTTTTCCATTTTATCAGCCTCTTCCATGCAGTGGCCACCCTGCCAGTGAACTACTCAACACACCTTCCACTCCTACAAATATTTCCATGAAGGAAATCTGATGACTCTCTACCACTTCACGGCAACCACAAAACACCCCTAGAATCAGCTATCCCCATATGTCCAACACGTCTGAGCAAGCTCACCTCCCAGACCACTGCAAAGGGTTCTGCACAAGACCAAGTGCTCTTAGTCTTTCACAGTAACTCAGACTTCTACTCTTATGCAAGTCCTTAATGTGTTTGGACCAAAATACATTTTAAATATAAAATTTTATTTATTTTTTATTAAGAATCAACTTAATGAGCATACCAAAGTATTGGGAGGCTATCAATATGTGTACATGTGGTTTAAAACAGCCCTATTTTATATATATATATATATATATATATATATATATATATATATATATATATATATTTTTTTTTAAAACCAAAAACATTGCCAAGAATCATCTCAGAGGCTTCTCAGAGTCATTATGCATTATCGTCACTATCTCCATTACCATAGCAGCCTGGGAACGTCTGTTTCTGTTAGTGTGTCTGAGTACTACATACCAGAGGCTCATGATCCACCTGAAGCAAAGCTTCACTTCACTGCAACTTCAAGCCTGAATTCACTCCCTTTCAGTGAGCCAGCAGCCAGGAAAAGAACGGAGAGCAAACAGATAAAAAAAAAAAAAAAAAACTCCCAACAAGCCGCCACAAGAGATAACACATTATTCAAGACTTCTCACCTCTCACTCAGCAGATGTATAAAACTATTCTCTGCCAAAATATCCCAAATCACAATTTTATCCACCCCCTTCCCCTGGATCCAGGCTAAAACACCAAATGTTTCTTCCTAATACACAAGCATCAGTAAACCTCGATCACAAGCCGCAACCCACAGCTTCCCAGAGACAAAAACGGCAACATACAACAGCTGGCAGACACAGCTGCATTCACACACACCATGTCAGGCTTAATCAAACAGCACTCAAAACTATGATACCTGCCATAATTGATATTAACTATGTTTAGACAGAATAATAATGACACTTGTACTAGCTGCCAGATACAGCTGCATCCACATACACCATATCCGGATTGATCAAACAGCACTGTAGCTGTGATACTTGCCATAATTGATATTAACTATATTTAGACAGAATAATGATGATATTTGTACTAAGAGCTTGTTACTATTATTTAACCAGGATATACACAACATTTCTAAATGATACTTTAACTGAAGAAGGCATTAGTCTCCATGACAGCATTTTCTTTTTCAAAATACTCTACTCTACTGTTACTGCTATTATATATGACATTAATTTGTTACATTTGAGTCTGAACTCTGACGAATGGTACCTTGTTGAATTAGTTAATTAATTACTTAAAGTATTATAAGTAAAATCAATGAAAAAGATAGGTATTCATTGACTTCAAGTAGGGGAATAGAAACTTCTATGTTTATATTACATGTTGCTTTGTTTGGCTTATATATAATGTAAATAGTAACCCATCTTGACCTACCTTTTAGAATTACTGGACTCTTCGAACATTCTGAATAAATCATTACTGTTTCTCAGTTGTTTAAGAAACCCTGCTTTTTTTAAATAAAACAGATGACAAGTGATGTACCATATCAGTTGATACTTTGAGAGATGTAGTTGTAAGAGTTATTTTTTTTGGGACAGCTGTCTTGGAATCAGTTGTTTCTTCTTTCTAGAATCAGTCCAAGGAATTGTTTCTTTTATTCTTTTAAGAGTAGGGGCCATCCATTCCATTTCTTCTGGGATAATCACTATTTGTTGTTTTTGATGAATAGAGTACCGTCTAAGTCATTAAAGGTTCTCATCTCATTGGAAAAAAGTATTTTTATCTTAGCTGGAAAGACCAGCTGTGCTTTAATGTTGTTTTGTTTCAACAGTTTTATTATTGGCCAGACTTTTTCCTTTTTTCTAGTATTCTGGAAGAATAATCATTGTCAAACCTTATCAGGCTTTGATTGTATTTTAAGGGTGATTTTCTCCAAAAAGATTTTAACATTAGTTCCTTGTCCAGAAATGAAAGAAATTTCATAACTATGGATCTAGGTGGAGGAGTATTTGTTGAGTTAGAAGCAAGTTCCCTCAGTGCTCTATGCGCCCTTTCAATTCCAAATGAAGTCGCTCTTTCAAGTCTAAAAATTCAGGAATCCAGGTTGTTAAGAATGAAATAATGTCTTCTCCTTCAGTGTATTCAGGCAGAAGGATCCTTATGTTGTTTCTCCTTTCCCTGTTTTCTAGGTCATCTATTTTGTTAAGCAGCCATGTATTCTGTTTAAGCAGAAATTATTTTTGGAATTCATCCTTTGAGTCTCCCTTCAATGTCATTTAGAGAAGTCTCTATATTTGTTATTTTTATATGGTGTTGCTGTAATAGTTCATTAAGAGTATCAGTCTGTTTTTGAGAATTTAACTTGAGGTTTTCTAAGTCATTTTTATAGCCATCCATCTTCAGTGATAATTCCTGTAAGGTAGATGTCATCAATTGCAGTTCTTTTTTCAAAGCAGCATCTGGATAAGAATTCCTTGAGTTGTTCATATTTAGTGACTCAATATATCTCCAAGTTACTTGACAGAAAAATGTTTGTACATCTCCACCAAAATTGATATTTATGTAGTTTATCTATAGATTTCTGATGTTTTAAACTTGAAAATAATAACATTTTCTTATATTATTATACTAGTTTATGGAGTTCTCAAAATTCACTGCTCTCAGTTGGTCATCTAGGCTCCGCCCCCTCTGAGAATAATATGTTAATTGCAATTGATGTAGAATCTCTGCAGACTAACTTCAGAAATTAAGATGGATCTTAGTGGAATACAGTGGGTTTTAAATACTATAGGTGACTTTTCAAATGTTTTCAATGAGATGTTAGAGACATTTTCTAATGTTATTTCTCCAACATGTTTTGTGTTGACAAACACTATTACTTACAGAAGGTGGTAGTCATAGCTTATGCCTGTATTTTATTTAAAAATACAATTTTTAACAAGCAGGCAGCCATGTAATTTTATGTTAATGCTACGCTGACACATGTTTTAATGTATAGAGAGATACAATCTGTATGAAATATTCATAAATGTCTTCAAATATGCTACAAGCCTTTAACTTTTAAATAGAAGCGTAAAAGATAGAGATTTTGGATATTTATGTTTTCAGAGAAGGAAGAAGTTTCGGGTCCAAGATATTTGGGAGGATGTAACTGCTGGTAATTCATTGTTTTATAGCAGTAATCAACCCCACTATACAATTACCACTACTGCCACAAGTCAGTTCCTTCAGGTTGAGAAGAACACCAGCAATTATGACATGATGGGTGTTGAAATGCATGTCACCAAAGAGCAGATTTTAGGGTAATGTTATAATAACCAATAATGATACAGATATCAATGGCAAAAGTAAAAAACAATGATACTGTGTCAAGTATAGTCAGTAAATAGAAAGGACAGGTACCCTGTATGTTTCATGCTACCTCTATGACACTGAATATATTGTGAATAATTGGTCTTTTCTACTAATTTATGGCAAGATGGCTGCATTAGGACAGCATACAAAATTCACTATTATTATTAGTGATAATATGCAACAATATTTTCATTTTTTTTATTAATATGTGCATTCAATTTTAATGTTAGGCTATGCATTTGATTTTACTGTTCTTGGTTTTCTTTTTATATTTGTAAAGCAACACAATTTTGGTTTCTCCTGGCCAACACCGTAAAGGGGGTATGCGCAATCATACTTCCCATAAATAAATAAACAAAAACAAAAACATAATGAAATTAAACCCGCAGTATATTAAAGGATTCCCTTTGGGATAATACTTGAGGTAGAATACAAATGCATGCCGACTGTGGCATATCCCAAACTGCAGCATCTCAGAGAAAGTACAGCACACTATTTTCACTGATCACTTTTCTTCCAAGTGATGTGATGCTGTACGGAGAATAATAAAGTAAGGGGGTAGGGGTGCAAATCCTCCCACACTGGGATACTGGGTGGCTTGTACCCTGCAAAAAAGTTTGGGAAAGCAACATTTGCACAAAGTTAGCTTATGCTTACAACGTCTTTTGTTGGGATGTATGGTGAGTGATCAAAATGCTGAAACATGGAAATTCAATCGATTAGTGCTAGCATGTTTATCAAAAACCTAAAACAGTAAAACACAAATCAAAAAAGAAAAAAATAAGTAGTTTTCTTTTACAATATTAGTTAGCTCTCAACCTAACATGCAAATGTGCAAACACACTCCTAACCATGATGCCCAAACTTTCCCAAGCAATCTTACCCACACACATTCCATCTAACTTTATTCAACATCTCCAGCACTCAACAAAAAGAAATGTATGACAATGCACATTCCAGAAAATGCTCAACCACTTTTGTAAACACCAAGTTACTCAAAGTGAGCATTTGAACACAGGAAGATAACCCATTTAGATCTTAAGTGTATTCTAGCAATTAGTTTTAAGGTTACCACACACCCAGTTATTAGCAGAAAGCTTGCAGGTTGAGCTGCCTCATCCTTGTGCCTGCTGTGCAAAGTAGTGGGACTTAAGTCTCACTTTTTGATCTTACTGAATTGCCTTGGAAAAGCCACAATTACTTTTGGCTTTTCCACTGCAATTCAGTTACGTCACCAACCAGGATCTGCAGACAGACAGGTCTGGGTGTTTTAAATCGTGCAGCAATAAGGTGCAATTCATGAAGGGGGTGGAGATTAGCACAAAGAGCCCTTCAAAGATCGCAGCTGTGGAGTGGTTTGTTTTTAGCTCTTCTAGAGCTACTAAAGAAAAAGAGCAAGATTTGTTTTCTTCTTTTTCTTCCTAACAGCCGGGCCAGCCATTCATCTAGCCAGCCATTAATCCATCCATCCTCCAGCCATTCATCCAGCCAACTAGCTAACCACTCTAGCAACCAGCCAAAAAGCTAACCACTCCAGCAGCCAGCCAGCTAGCTAACCACTCTAGCAGCCAGCCAAAAAGCTAACCACTCCAGCAGCTAGCCAGCTAGCTAACCACTCTAGCAGTCAGCCAAAAAGCTAACCACTCCAGCAGCCAGCCAGCTAGCTATCTGACCACTCCAGCAGCCAGCTAGCTATCTAACCACTCCAGCAGCCAGCCAGCTATCTAACCACTCCAGCAGCCAGCCTGCCAGCCAGCTATCTAAACACTCCAGCAGCCAGCCAGCTATCTAACCACTCCAGCAGCCAGCAAGCTATCTAACCACTCCAGCAGCCAGCTAGCTATCTAACCACTCCAGCAGCCAGCTAGCTATCTAACCACTCCAGCAGCCAGCTAGCTATCTAACCACTCCAGCAGCCAGCTAGCCATCTAACCACCCCAGCAGCCAGCCAGCTAGCCATCTACCCACCTCAGCAGCCAGCTAGCCAGCTAGCCATCTAACCACCCCAGCAGCCAGCCAGCTAGCCATCTAACCACCTCAGCAGCCAGCTAGCCATCTAACCACTCCAGCAGCCAGCCAGCTAGCTATCTAACCACTCCAGCAGCCAGCCAGCTAGTTATCTAACCATTCCAGCAGCCATTCGGCTATCTAACCATTCTAGCAGCTAGCCAGCTAGCTAACCACTCCAGCAGCTAGCCACATAACCATTCCAGCAACCAGCCAGCCAGTGAACCACTCCAGCAGCTAGCCAGCCAACTAGCCATCTAACCACTCCAGCAGCCATCTAGCTATCTAATCACTCCAGCAGCCAGCCAGCTAACTATCTAACCACTCCAGCAGCCAGCCAGCCAGCCATCTAACCACTCCAGCAGCCAATCAGCTAGCCATCTAACCACTCCAGCAGCCAGCCAGCTAGCCATCTAACCACTCCAGCAGCCAGCCAGCCATCTAACCACTCCAGCAGCCAGCTAGCCATCTAACCACTCCAGCAGCCAGCTAGCCATCTAACCACTCCAGCAGCCAGCCAACTAGCCATCTAACCACTCCAGCAGCCAGCCAACTAGCCATCTAACCACTCCAGCAGCCAGCCAACTAGCCATCTAACAACTCCAGCAGTCTGCCAGCCAGCTAGCCATCTAACAACTCCAGCAGTCTGCCAGCCAGCTAGCCATCTAACCACTCCAGCAGCCGAGCTAGCTATCTAACCACTCCAGCAGCCAGCTAGCTAGGTAACCACTCCAGCACCCAGCCAGCTAGGTAACCACTCCAGCACCCAGCCAGCTATCTAACCACTCCAGGCAGCCAGCCAGCTAGCTATCTAACCACTCCAGCAGCCAGCCAACTAGCCATCTAACAACTCCAGCAGTCTGCCAGCCAGCTAGCCATCTAACCACTCCAGCAGCCGAGCTAGCTATCTAACCACTCCAGCAGCCAGCTAGCTATCTAACCACTCCAGCAGCCAGCTAGCTAGGTAACCACTCCAGCACCCAGCCAGCCATCTAACCACTTCAGCAGCCAGCCAGCTAGCCATCTAACCACTCCAGCAGCCAGCCAGCCATCTAACCACTCCAGCAGCCGGCCAGCCAGCCATCTAACCACTCCAGCAGCCGGCCAGCCAGCCATCTAACCACTCCAGCAGCCGGCCAGCCAGCCATCTAACCACTCCAGCAGCCGGCTAGCCAGCCATCTAACCACTCCAGCAGCCGGCTAGCCAGCCATCTAACCACTCCAGCAGCCGGCTAGCCAGCCATCTAACCACTCCAGCAGACTGCTAGCCAGCCATCTAACCACTCCAGCAGACAGCTAGCCAGCCATCTAACCACTCCAGCAGACAGCTAGCCAGCCATCTAACCACTCCAGCAGACAGCTAGCCATCTAACCACTCCAGCAGACAGCTAGCCATCTAACCACTCCAGCAGACAGACAGCTAGCTATATAGCCAGACACTCCAGCAGCCAGACAGCCAGCCACGCCTGTTGTACCCAAAACTGCATTTTCTTCACCACTCCTTCAGTGATGTCATGATACAGGGTGTGGCCAGTGTCATATTGACCACAACCCCCATATCCCACATTGGACTGCTTAAAAGGTGGCAACCCTAATTAGCTTCATACAAATGTTGCCGAGTATTTGCATTTAGAGCAGTTGGAATTACAGTTGTAGACTCAGGAAAAAGGAGTGAAGTTTGATGCTGTCAGTTTAGAGGGTCTTGCTTAATACTCAAATGTTGTTGGTATTCATTTTTATTGTGAATATACCAGAATTACATGATAGGAACAGCTTGCGTAGTAATAAAAACAAAGGACTCCAGTGATCAATGTAACTGCAAAATGTGTTTTTCCTTTAATTACTCTGACATTATGCATAACTGGCCTGTTTTGAATATCTTCATATATATATATATATATATATATATATATATATATATATATATATACACACATACACATATACATATATATATATATATATATATATATATATATATATATATATATATATATATATATATATATATATACACACACACACACACACATATACACACACATATATATATATATATATATATATATATATATATATATATATATATATATATATATATAAAGTTTGATTAAAAGTCAGACTTAAAATTACACCATCATGCAGTTCTAATATTTCTTTAAAGTAATACCAAGTATTACTATTATTCTATTAATGTAGTAACAAAATATAATCAGGTCATTATAGTTTTTTGATGACCACAGTTCTCTTAAATCTGTAGACCTTTCATAAGCATTGGACGTGGAATTTCCAGTCAAAATGTTATTTGAAGTCTGAGTCTAAGGTGCTAACACATACCAAAACATCAGGATATCTCAAATGTGAGGACACAATGTGGGTCAAATACTGGCAAGGTAATAGGATGCAGAGGGTCTTGTTAACTGCAATTGACAAAGATGAAGGAATGATGAGCACTGAGGTTAAAGAAGAATACTGGGGTCATTCCTTTCTATCATCTTTATCAGAAATACAGCAGAAGGTCTGTAATGAAAAAGGCTGCCTTTTTGTTGGCAACAGTTATGCAACATGCTTGATAGACAAGTATGTTTGTAAAGGATGAGAAGAAACTCAAAGTTTGAGGAATGGGTGAAAACAAGAATTAGCAGCATCAATATTTTATTTATAATTTGCTTAGTTTTTGTGTTAACCAAATTCATCCCAGTAGACACATGGCCTATTTTCAAGAGAGATCCAAGGTGATATTCTGACAGACTAGGGGAAATCTGGCCTGGAAACTGAGGAAATTCCCTTTCTCTTTGGAACAGGATTACTGGCAGGTAATCTCCATGGCTGATGAATTACTGGAGAGAATGGAGCAGGTACAAGAGAGGTATTAGCTGGGTCTGTTTGTTCCACCAATAAGAAGGGTGCTCATTCAAGCATATCAGATGGTGAAACTCAGACAGCTCTTGGTCTTCAGTGCTATTTCACCGAATCCAGGAAGGAATTCTACATGATAGAAGAAATGAGATTCCAAGCGCACTGATGAGACTTAAATAGCACTTTTTGTTATTGGTGACTGGGAGGCTGTGTCTGATTCCATGTGTATTTCTTAGCCGGCTGACTTTTCCCTGGATTATGTGATTTTTACACATGGAGATCAATGATCTGATGAAGAATATTGTGGCCTGTGGGCTGAACATTTACAGGATCCCAAGAACTCCAGATTGGCAGCATTTGCTTCAAAGAAAAAAAAAAACTTTTATTTGCGGTAGTGCCAGTGAAACTTATCAAGGCTCCAGAAATAGCAGTGGATGTAAACCAAGACATAATTAATGTCAGGCTGTGTTATGGAGATTCCCCCGGAAAGTCGCATGAATGATTTTGTGTACGAAGACTATTAAAAACCACAAGGGTTCCAAGCTAATAAGACAATCATTCATACAGGTAAAGGGAAGTCTGCAATGTTTTAACATTTGTTCATCTTTAGAATGGTTGTAGAACTTATATGCAGTATAGTTTGTGATTCTGTCACAGTTAACTATTAAACATTTTAGGACTCCTTTTTGAAATGAACAGGTGAATGAATGTGAAATGAAACACAAAATGCAATTTCATTATGAGCTGCTGGCAGTATTTATGATTAGGATGACCTTTGGAAAATTGCACATGTTGTTTCTTATGAAAAATGATTGTGTAGAACATATGCAAAAATATGGTAATGTTGGTGGCAAGGTTCAGATGGGATTTTGTTTTGCTCAGAAATACACAGGACTTGTTTTAAGTGTGTGTAGCGCGATTTCTCACTAAGCAATGCTACGAGTCTGTGTGTTCACTTTGTGTAGAATAAGGGCATGTACAGACCACCATACAAAGTGCTAAGGATGATACTTATACAATGCATGCCTCTTTTAATCCTTCTGAGACCCGAGAACATGCACTCCCCATGCTACTGAGCATGTGCACAACGTCACACACCATTCCTCTACATGCATGTCTCATAGGTTCATACTAGGCTATCTGCCCTAGGGCATTTACAAACCTAGTCAGAGTGTGTTTGGCTTTCGCCACCCATTTTAAATGAATTTTGCTATGCCCTTTTTCGAGGTTAGTATACTGTGCCTCTAACAGTGACAGAAGTGATACCCGAAGTAAATCTACGATCTCCCATCCACTCATCAAGATTCCTCTTGAAGAGAGTCAATGAGGGACTCTGTCTAACCTGGACTGGGATTTTATTCCAGAGTAAAGGGAGCCTCTGGGTTATGAATTTGTCCCTCCAGAATGTCCTATTTATTTCAGTGCTGAGGTTCAAGTCTCTCGAGCGCGTAGCTCGATGGGATTTGGATTTTCTGAGGTGCAGCATGTCCATTAATTCCGGGTTGGACATGGATTTATACGTCAGGCACAGATCGCCTCTGAGCAAGTGGTATGCCACTGAGTAGAGCTGGAGTTTCTTTAACCGGGCAGCATATGGCATCTGTTTGAGCCCTTTGAGCCTCTTGGTGAGGTACTTTTGGGGTCTTTCCAGTTGCTGCAGGTGTCTGGTAAGGTACATCCCAAAAGGGGCATTGTACTCAATCATGGGCCTGATGAGGGATGAGTAAAGAGGCATGATGACCTCCCCTGATCTAGATGTGAATCCCTTCATGATTAGGTGGGCTATATAAAATGTTTTTCTAACCACTTTGGGCACATGGTTGTCAAATGAGAGATTGCTATCAACTTGGGTCCCCAGGTCCCTAATTACTTCTTCTGTACTTAATGGATTACCATCTATGTGGTAATTTGTGGACACTTTGTTTTTGCCGAAGGGGATGACTATCCACTTTTTGGCATTTAGCTTCAGGCCATGGCTCTGGCGCCAGTTGTCTGTTTCTAGGAGGCCCTTTTGTAGGATGCTTGTGTCGGCTGGAGAGTTGATTATGGTGCCCAGTTTGCAGTCATCTGCGAACTTGGTCAGCCACAGTCCTTCCGTGTTGGCCTGTACCTCCGAGAAATATATACCGAACAAGAGAGGTCCCAGGACTGAGCCTTGTGGGACACCACTTGTAACTGGTTTGGAGTCTGACATGGCTCCAGCAATTCTAACCATGTGGGTTCTGTCCTTGAGCCAGTTTGCAACCCATCTAGTGACATAGGGGTTTATATTTAAGCTGGTGAGCTTATCTATAATGCCCGAGTGGGGTATTGTATCAAAGGCTTTTGCGAGGTCCAGGTAGGCTGTGTGGACCACCTTCCCTTGTCAATGGCCTTGGTGACTGTTTCAAAGAAATCAACCAGGTTTAAGAGGCAGGATCTGCCCTTAACAAAGCCGAACTGGGTAGGATCCAGTGTCTGTAGGTCCCCAATATCTTTATTTATGAGGTCCATGATGATCCTTTCCATAGCTTTGCAGACCAAGCTAGTCAGGCTTATGGGGCGATAGTTTCCAGGATCTGTTGAGGCACCACCTTTGTGGAGAGGGACCACTGTTGCTGTACGCCACTCTTTGGGTACATATCCTGTAGTAAGGGTGAGATTGAACAGTAGTTTTATGTTTGGGTTTAGTTCTTCTTGGAGTTAATGTAGGATGCAGCCCGGGACACAGTCTGGTCCCATTGATGCTGTGTTTTTTTGCTTTGGAGAGGGCGGCTCTTACCTGAGCATCTGAGATATCAGGGGGGGCAGCACTCTGCTAGGATAGATATTTGCGCTTTTGGTGGGGAAGGGGGGGAGAAGTTTGCGCTGAACCTGTCAGCTAGGATTTTGGCAATGTCTGTGGGTTCGGTGTATTTTTTGTCATTTTAGACTAATTCTGAGCATATCTGGGAATTCCCACCCAGGTTCCTAACATAACTAAAGAAAGCCTTGTGATTATCCTTAGTGTCCTGTGCAATTTGTCTCTCGAAGCTGGCTTTAGACGATTTTATGAGTGCCCGTAGTTTTTTGCTAATACTGATCAGAGATGCCTTCCCTGTTTGGGATTTTGCTCTATCATGTAGTACCCCCTCCTTCTATTGTACAGTTTGTTTATGGCTGGGGTCCACTAGACAGGAATATAGAGAAGCAGGTGTGAAATTCAAACTGCTATACCCAGCTATCTTCAAAATACTCTTCCCCGGAGGGACAAAATCATTCTTTGATGAAGTACGTTAATGAAGAAATATAAAAGTTTGTCTAACAAAACGTAAGCTGTAAAACAGAAACAGATTCTGCTTCTTGTTCTAGTAATAAAGACCACAGAGACACTGTGCCAGTAAAACATTTTCCAATGTTTTAATGGAAAATTCTGGAGAGAAGAAAAGCAGCATGAGAGTGGACAAGAAGAATTAAGAGTATGTTGGAATTGAAGCAGCGATGGGATTTGACAGATGGAGATAAACAGGAATAAAAACAGTAAATTAAATTAACAAATGTGGGATTACTAAGCAATAATTATGTTTGTGAAATAGAACAGAACAGGAAAATCTGGAAATATTGGACTTTGTTGGACTTGTGGGGGGACTCTAAAGTATATGCCCTTCTTCATGTTATGTATGTTCTGAAAAATACTTGGGGAGGGAAGAGGAAGGAGAAAGTTAAGTAAAACCATTTTTTCTTAATAGCACTATTTTTCTTTGCATGCTAAAATAACTGAGAAAACGTTACTTTATAAGTGTAATGTGTAGGCACTGCAGTGTAAATGAAGAAGGAAAAAATGCATGACAAAATAAAACTTAATGTGCTTTCTCTGATTCCTGCATAAGAAAATGACTGGATTAATGCCCTTAGCATGATTTAGTAACAAGTTTTAAGAGAAAGCATGTAAATGAAAAAATATTGAATATTATAAGGCTTTTTTTCCTAGCAAACAAATGTATGCTTAGTAGCAATTATGTTATTGCATCCTCATATCTCCATGGAGACAATCTGATAAAGAGAAATTGACTAGGAGATAATGTTCTCTGAAAGCATTCAAATCTTCCCAGCTGGGAGAGCTATAAAGATAAGACAAAACCAGACAGCACTTAAGTACAGGCTGCACCATGTATCTTAGCATGGATAACTTTTCTTTCAGGTTAACTCAAGTCTGTGAATGTGGCTGTCAGTTTGGGATATTTGTTCCTATTAGGAAGGTAAAACTTCAATATCTAAAGATGTACATAGGTTTGTGTGCTAGTATTAAGTTAATAGGTTTTAGGGGGTATTGTGGGTGTTTTTTGAGGGCTTTCACTAAAACAAAAGTTTTGTAAGAAGTGACATAGGCTTAAATGGATATGACAAGAAACAAATGTATAAACATTCAACCTGCCAAATAGCATATGCATGTAACACAACAGCTGAGGTGGGAATAACGGTTTAATAGAATGATGATTTCTGTAATGTATCAACCAATATCCAGAAGAACAGTGCAAACCAAACAACTAATAAACGACCCAAAAGAAGCACTGTTTAGAGGAGAAGCCAAGCACCTGACAGCTGTAGATACAAATCCAAATTTATTGAGTGTACCAAACACAAAACGTTAAACGCTAACACAACACAACGCGTTTTTCGTCAATACATAAGACTTCATCAGACAAAGAAGACATACTCAAACCACATATATATAGTGACAGAAATTCAAATGGTCCAATAGAAGTACATCTCATGAATATGTAACGTAAAATGTAAGTGTATCATAAAATAACTTGTTCAGTACACATTATAGAATTAGCCTAAGCACTAGTCCACAATATAATAAAATAAAATACCATAATATCTTCACAGATAAAATTCTCAAGGGGGATTTGTGAATCCTAATCCAATATAGAATGTAAAGAATTATAACAGGTAAATTCAAACTCATACGGAAGTGAATGCTCAAACAACTCTATTGTGAAAATCATTCCAACACTCCCATCAAGTGGCCAAAATAGAAATGACATGAAATTACAAATGATAAATGTAACAAACTATACATATAATAATTATATGTGTATTAAATTAAAATATATTTTTTGCTAATACTGATCAGAGATGCCTTCCCCGTTTGGGATTTTGCTCTATCATGTAGTACCCCCTCCTTCTATTGTACAGTTTGTTTATGGCTGGGGTCCACTAGACAGGACGCCTGCCTTTGGAGGACTGGGTCTTGGTTTTGTTTGAGATTGCATGATCCATGCATTCCTGAAGGTGTTCATAGAATGCGTTTATAAAGGATTCTGCAGTCTGGGCCGTATTTTCCATAGGCCCGGATGCTTTGAAGGATTCCACCTCGGTTTTGAGGAGTGTGCAATTTGCTTTAGAGAAGTTTTTCACTGTGGTTTTCTGGGCAGGGGCTGGGGTCGGGATGTGAATATCTAGTGAGATTAGTTTATGATCTGATCTTACCAGTGAGGGATACACTTCTGGTCTGGAGCATAGAGTCCCCATGTTGGTGATGATCAGGTCCAGTATGTTTTCCCCTCTTGTGGGAGTGGTAACAAGTTGTTCCATAGCATTTGAGTTTATAAATTTTAGGAACCTTTGGGGTAGGGTGTTGGAGCTAGAGTAATGCTCCCAGTCTATGTTTGGGTAGTTGAAGTCACCCAATATAATGGTGTTTGGAGAGACCATATTTTCCAGTGTTCTCAGGAAGGCCGAGTGGGGTTCCTGGGTTTGGGAGGGTGGTCTGTAGCAGGCTATAAACTGGAAGGCAGTTTTACCCACTGTTAGTTGCACAGGGATAGTCTCTGATGCTTCGTGCTGTGCCACCAACCTGGAGGTGTGGGTATCTTTGACGAATATTGATACTCCCCCTCCTTTTGTGGTTCGGTCCAAGTTTTGGGGCCGAAAAACATGGTATGAGGTATAACCTGGTAGTGCTGGGGTGCTCTCGGGAGCCTTGAACCAGGTTTCTGTTACTGCACAGATATTGATGTTCTCCATGCTAAGGAGAGTTTCAAGTGCGTGCATCTTGAGGTTTAGACTTCTGGCACTGAGTAGTATTACTCTTAGTTTCTTATCCCTTGTGATACCTATGGAGGTGGGTTTGTCTTTTGAGCTTTGCCTAAAAAAAGGCACTATGGGGGTGGCAAGAGCCTTTGCCAATATCCGAAAGCCCAGGGGTGACAGGTGCAAGCCGTCCCTAGCGAAGCATCGTGGCTTGTCGAGCATGTCATCCCAGGCTGACAGGCATTGGATCCCCTTTGAATGACACCAATACTTAAGCCAATTGTTGAAATTGATCATCTTATCTTCACATTGTGGCATCATTCTTGGTGAGGGTAAGATGCTACTCAAGGTCAGGGTCATATCGGCCTGGGCTACATGCTCAGAGAGCTCCTCTATGTCTCTTTTCATGTAGTCCAGGGAGGTACGTCTCAGGTCATTCACACCAGCATGGACAATGACCAAGTCATATTTGTACTTGCCTTGGAGTGATCTGAGTGCTTGTGTTATGTGGCAGATCCTAGCACCCGACAGGCATCTCACCATGACCTTCTCCTTGTTCAGCCTGGTGAGCAGGACATCAGTGTGCCTGACGATAGAGTCACCTATTACAAGTGTATCAGGTGTGTTGTTTAGCCTTAAGGGCTGTGACTGTTCAGCACACTTGCTTTGTGAGCTATGTGTTGCACGTGTTTTGTTTTGGGGTAGCGGTTGCCTGGGTGTCTGCTTTGGAGGTCTCTGTTGCTTAGGCAGATTTTTATTTAGAGCCACCGAGTATGTTTTTGTGTGTTTATGTGTTTGGTTTGCTGTCATGGTAGGTCTATGTGAGACTGGAACTGTAGTGAGTGTGGTTTCCTTCTCCTCCTGACTGGTTACGCCAGTATTGAGTTGAGAGAGCTTAGCCTGCAGTTTGGCTATATGGTTGCATCTCTCACATGTGTTGGAATTTGTTGGGAGGAGGAGAGGGTTGTCTGTGTACATGAGGCAGTTGTAACATTGCCTCAAGATTCCCAGATTCACCAGCTGGACCGGAGAGGAGATTGACAACTGACCTTTGGACATGGTAGAATAGTATTGGGAATTCCTTTATAATTGAAAAAAGGGCCAATGGGGAACAAAGTACTCAAGGGGAGTTTGTGAGGGTGTAGTGCTTTTAATTTTTAGTGCTGACTTATATAATTGCTTTAGTGAGCAAGTGCCAGGCTTTAGAGTAGGAATAGGGTGTTTATTATGAGAACTAGATCAGTTCTAAGGGGAAAAAGTGAAGAGCAGACTTTGTGGAGCCGAGAATGGTTTAAACCCAATTAAGTGGCGTTGCCCGATGCTGCGCTATGCGCAAAATCGTGCAAAGCCACGCTAAAGTGGGTTTTATACAGGGGGGACTTGAAAGAGCTAGAAATTGGCCCAAAATGGCCAATAGACTACCAGATTCTTGTGCTGGGAACACTCCTCCAGGGATAGATACGCTGCTCTAAGCTCCCACTGCCACTGGTGAACAAAGAAGCTTCCCTTTATCCAAGAAAGGAAATGGGCAACACAGAAACTTTCCAAAAGTCCAGAATACAGCAAAGCCTGTATTTGGACTACTCTAGGTCAGGAACACAAGGATAATTTTTTTGTTTTTTTTCTTTTTTGTCATACATTCTAAATCTAAATCATTACAGATGCACATAAAGGTAGACAAAAGTACAGTATATAGATAATGACGCAGGGCAGCCAGTTTAACGGTGCAAGACTGTTGCAGGTATGGTTAGGGTCCACAAGCAAATAAAGTAAGGTGGGTTTATAGGACTGTGCCCCTCCCTAGCCAAGGTCTTTGAGCATAAATTTTAACAGCATAGGGAACAAAAATGTGATGCACAGCTTTATTCATTGCTGTACAGTTTTAGAGAACTAATATATTCTACTCAGTCATAGGCTCAAGTCATTGTGGGAAAGGGCACAGTTTGCAAACATAGGGTTCATGGTTGGTGTCCTGAGATGCTTGCTATGAACTCTCTTCAGGTATAACTTTCTTCCTATCTGGCAATACTTGACTGTGAGTGAAGGATTAAAAAGTTATTCAGGTAGAAGAACTGTCTTACATTTCTTGTGTAATAAACAAGGGCACCAGTTTGAGGTTATTAAAGTAAGGACATTCCATTTTCATAGGTCAGTACTACACTAGCTCCCTTTTCAGACCATTTTAAACCTAGTTAATTTCCCTTCAAAGGTGAAAATTAAACCGTGTACCTTGTTGTGGTAAACACATTAACCATTATACCAACTTTACTTTTTTTCTTGAGCTGACATTCTGGGAACTGTACTAATGAGTTTTAAATAGTGATTTCCAGTCTGTGTGTCTGTAAAGGAAAAGGAGTATTAAAGGGATAAATGGCTATTCTAGAGTTGATGCCAAATGAACATCTTACAGTTCTCAAAGCCACAACAGCAGAGGAGAATGTTTACAAAGCAAATAAAGGAAAACTCAGTTAAATACAAAATGTGTACTGCACATAGGTTTACAAATAACAGACTATAGGAAAAGCCAGCAGATATCACAAGAAATCAAGATGCATTAAGTGAAATTAAGTAAAAATGAAGAATGACATTCAGGTTAGGCAGCCAATTGCTATCTTCTTGCCTTCTTAAACTCCCAAATAAAATATTCCAGGTAGTGTTTACTACTTGTAAAACTGTTGGTTTACTTTACTATGTGTATGTTTTATATATGTATGTGACCCTTGTTCATGCTTCACTTTACTGTATGCAGTTTAATAGATGAAGATTGGGACTGTTAAAGGAACAGTAGCACTGTTGCTTCATGCAGTTGTGCATAGTATGATATAATAGTTTTTTTTTTTTTACATAAAATATTAAAACAATGAGTATAAAGATCACACAGGAAAACCAACTGGTTAAATAACACAAAAAGAAAAATTTAGCAAAGCTAGTTTTTCTACTGTATGATATCTTAAACCTCTTGTATCAGAGAAAACATGGGATATATGCAAATTACCCCTTAAGCACACAGGAAAACCAACTGTTAAAAAAACACGAAGAAAAAACTTTGCTAGATTTATCTTTTTGTGTTTTTTAACCAGTTGGCTTTCCTGTGTGACCTTTATACTCATTGTTTTAGTTTGTTAGTTGGGATCTTTTGTAGACACCTTAAGGTTTATGGATATCAGTTGGGTACGACAACCCTGTGTTTCCAAAACTCAAACATTCCTATTATGCTGTGCTGATGATGCCATAAGAAGGCAGAAACATGCAATGTCTACAGCTAGAGGGGTTTGACTTTAATGGTCTGAAATTCTCCATAAATAGACTTAAAGCTAAAAGTAAAAGAAAAAGTGATGGACATTCCGAATTGCCATTTAGCTGAAACACCAGATGTCCTTAAGGGGTAATTTGCATATATCCCATGTTACCTCTGATACAAGAGGTTTAAGGTATCACACAGTAGAAAGTCTAGCTTTGCTAGATTTTTCTTTTTGTGTTTTTTTAACATAAAATATTAAGTAAAAATAAATCTTTAAATTTTTTTCATGACCGTCATGCCTTACCGAGTCCGCATTCAATTGTATGTAAATAATAACTACATGAAACAGTACAATTTAAATACAGTGTCAGTAGAGATCCCAGCCTTGCATATCATTTAGTGAAGAGCTAATAAAGGTATGACAGTTATTAAAACACAAAAATAAAATTTGTTTCACTTAATGCTGTATGTTGCAATATTACTCTTGCACAAATCAACTCATTTAAAACCAGATTTTGGCATAAATTCAACTTTGACATGACAATATAGAGAATGGTTAAGAGGTTTTGATCTTTAGCCATGGTCAAATCAATCAACAGCAGACAAATAGGCAAATAACCCTGAAGATTTTCACATAAATTTTTTTTCTGGTTAGGCCATTTTTGGCAAATGTAAACACTGCCAAACATTCAAAAAAGCTACTAATTTTTTTAAAACTGCTCCGTCTGCTAACCATCAACTCAAAACTAATAGGTTGGATCATAGACACAAATATATACATTTCAATCTATTTTGTATGAGGTGCTGGCTAATGATAATGTTTCTGATATTTTAAACTACCTCCACTCTCTCGTTTCTTTACATTTCTTTCTACTGTATACTCATTACCACAAATTACCAAGCTGCTCACTAGCATCCTCCTATCTGTGTTACTCTAGTCTTCCTCACCTTATCACATACCTCCTCCTTACATTAAACAAATATCCCTACTCTAGAGTACACAATACATGCATTAAGGACCTATAAAGACAAATAAACCACATTCTCTATAGCATTGCTGCTCACCAATTCCCACAATCTTATATTTTCCTATATAAAATCTCCTACAAACTGCCTAAATCCTATCTATTAAACTTTGGGTTTAAACAGATACAAACCTAGATATCCAAACCCTTACACACCCTCTGCCAAACCATTAACCCCCCCCCCCCTCAGGTGATGTCCACCCCATCCCAGGGCCCACTACTCACCCTCCACTCTACCTGCATTCACCCCAAAGCCCACCATTAAGAATGATGAAACACCTACCCCAGGCTAAACATCTTGTGACTAGACAGATTACACAAACAAGCAGGGGGCATAGCAGACTTGTACAATTTCTCAGTAAAACTCTCACCATACCCAGTGTGACCAATGCTGTAATAAATAAATACTTATTTCTCTCTTAAAAATCAATGATAACAAAATATCTGTTTCAATGTTTACATTCCCCCAGGTAACAACAACTAATCTTTACATAGCCTTCTACCCACCAATATCAACCAAGAAGCCATCATCCTAGTACTCCTAAGATGATAGTATATATAAAGACTGTTGGGGTTTATACAAACACTACCTAGATGATAGTTATATTATGGAAGGATACTAAAGAAAGGCTAGATGAATTTATACAGTACATAAACAATACTACCAATTTTTTAAAATTCACCCATGAAATTGGTTTTCAGGAAATAAATTATTTGGATGTGACATTAATTAAAGATGATAAACATTTTAAGTCAAGATTATTTAGGAAGAATTTAGGAAGAAAACTTTTTCTAATTGCTATTTGCACTTCACCAGTGGACATCCTATCCACCAGAAAAGAAGTATTGTGAAAGGTCAGTTTGTTAGAATTTCGAGAATGACATCTGACGATTTAGATTTTTGTTGAAGAGAGTGAGTTTTTGGTTCAAATGTTTTTGGAAAGGGGATACCCTTTAGAATTTATTACGAAAATTAAAGATGAAGTTACTAGAGGCAGAGAAAATAGATTTCAACCCATTTTGGGTAAAGAAGTTAATAATATAAAGAATAATGACAATAGAACTTTGATAGAGGCTATTGTTAGCCCTAAGAACACGGGTAAGCATTATAATAGGGCTTTTATCACTGATTTTAGTGGAGATGCTATTATTCAAAAAGTCTTTGAAAAGGAATGGGATAAATTTATTAGAATAAGTGATCTTGGTTTAAAAGAAAACATACCCCTCAAGATTATCTTCAGAAGGGGACATAATATTAAAGATTGGCTGTTGCCACAACACAAAGAGAAAAAGAAAACAGTGAAGCCTAATGGTACTTTTCCATGTAAAATGTGTGCACAATGTCCCTGGATGGCTGATGCTAGAAGTGTTTTTATTGAAGCTAGGGGAAAAGAAATTACAAGTAAGACTCACAGTACTTGTGAATCTGCAGGAGTGGTATATATTGCTATATGTAAGGTGTGCTCCAGTTTTTACATTGGTAAAACTGAGAGGAAGATTAGAAGAAGAATATATGAACATATCTATGATATAAAAATAGAAAAGTTACTAATGCACTATATAAACATACCCATACCTGCCCCCTAGCAAAATGCACTTTTTTTTATTATAGAGGAAGTTCAGAAAGATGAGAGGGGTGGTTTATGGGAAACTAAGATTGAATATCGGGAACTATATTGGCAGATTATACTTGAAGCCAATAGGTCCCCAGGTTTAAATGATAATGTTTCCCTTGCACCGGTTTTAAAGATGAGGGCTGCTAGACTTTAATTAGTCACTATCACATTTATATTTTGTCATTTACTTTTGCACTATATATATTTTTTTAAATATTTACAATTTTTTATACATTCTAACATATACATATTTTTATATATTCCAACATACACATATTTTTTACAGAATTGTATATTTGAATTTTTATACATTTTTATATTTTGTAGGTATTTATTTATTCTATTATGTAATTTTAAGAGATATTTTAAGAGATTTTCAAGGTATTTTTTACTTCTATACTTATTTACAATTTTTGCCTTTTATTCGTCTCCATACCATTAATACATTTTTATATATTTTAATTTAATACACATATAATTATTATATGTATATTTTGTTACATTTATCATTTGTAACTTCATTTCTATTTTGGTCACTTGATGGGAGTGTTGCAATGATTTTCACAATAGAGTTGTTTGAGCATTCACTGCCGTACGAGTTTGAATTTACCTGTTATAATTCTTTACATTCTATATTGGATTAGGATTCACAAATCCCCCTTGAGAATTTTATCTGTGAAGATATTATTGTATTTTATTTTATTATATTGTGGACTAGTGCTTAGGCTAATTCTATAATGTGTACTGAATAAGTTATTTTATGATACACTTACATTTTACGTTATATTCATGAGATGTACCTCTATTGGACCATTTGAATTTCTGTTACTATATATATGTGGTTTGAGTATGTCTTCTTTGTCTGATGAAGTCTGATGTATTGATGAAAAACACGCTGTGTTAGCGTTTAACGTTTTGTGTTTGGTACACTCAATAAATTTGGATTTGTATCTACAGCTGTCCAGTGCTTGATTTCTGTAATGTCTTTAAATGTCAGTGGTCTCACAGATAAATACAAAAAAGAAAGAGTATTGAACTATATTTAAAAAATGTAGAGTGCAAATAGCTATACAACAGGAGACACACTTGGAAAGAACTGAGCATGTGAATTTGATAAAAAAAAAAAAAAAAAAGGTTTTCAGGTTGGTTATTCAGTGGAATACCTGGGACAAAGGATAAGAGGGGAACTTGTATTAATTGCAAGATGAGCTCCAATAGTGATAGAAGAGGATAAAAAAAGGATAATAATGGTACATTTGTAGTACTAAGAGGCCTCTGGCTAGGGAGTAGGGTTAAACTGGCATGTATTTATATTCCACCTAAAACTGCTATAATGTAGCTTAAGAAAGTTCTGGGAGAAATGATCAGCTTTCAGCTAGGAATATTACTTGTAGGTGGGGACTGGAATTTGATTTGCAGCAGAGAAGATGTGTCTGGGGGGCAGAAGGGAAAGTACAACAAAGGAGGGTAGACTTTTGAAGAAATTTAAGAACATATTTGGCATGGAAGGCATGCATGCAGTAACAGGAGTTCAGAGTGAATGTATATATTATTCCCCAAGATATAAAAACTGTCCTAGGCTAGAAAGAATGTACACTTCACAGGAACAGGTGGATTTAATTGAAGGTCTTGATAAGCACCAAATAACTATTTTAAATCACACACCAATAACAAAATTAAAAACACAGGGTAAGGAAATAAAAAAATGAGACACTGGCACTTTCCCACCTACCTGTGAAAAAGAGAAGAATATAAGGAATGGGTAGTAGAAATTATTCAGGAGCTATTAGAAAAGATATACATTTCTTCAGAAAATATAGCTAAGGAGTGGGATAAAAATTAAAGTGGAATTAAGAAATAAAAGAAAGGGAGATATGGTTAAGAAGCAGCAATAATTATTTCAAGGGACTGACAATGTTGAAGTGTTGCAAAATAGGGGGAATCTCAGAAGAGGAGCAACTGTAGAACATTAAACAGAAACTAAGGGATCACTTTGATAATATGCATGAGTTTAGAAAGACAGCAGGGAAGTCCCCAGGAATGGATGGTATTCCTGTGGAAGTTATGAAGCTAGGAGAGAAAAAACGGATAAAGATCTGGAAGGTTTTAACAATATTTTAAGAGGGGAAGAAGTACCAACATCCTGGAAGAAAGCGGTGGTAGCTGTAATACTTAAAGAGGGTAAACCATGATTACAAAGTGTTTGTCTTATAATGGCTAAAAGAATGGCAAAAGTGATGCCAAAACTGATTGATATGAATCAATGTGGTTTTATGGAGGGGAGGCAAACATTTAACATTAACAGAACATTCATGATCCAGAGGGAAGCAAAATGTAAAACAATACCACTGTTGTTGGTGGGACTTGATGCAGAGAAAGCATTTGACAGAGTAAACTGGGACTTTATGAGCTGGGCAGTGGAAGCATTTGCATTCCCTGATAAAATTAAAAGGTAAATTAAGAGAATATATGAGGGATCGGAGGAGAAAATTAAAGTGGGTGGGTTCCCTTCTGATAATTTCTGCTTGAGCAGAGGAACAAGGTAGGAGTGTCCTATTTCCCCTTTGTTATTTGCATTATTATTTATAACAACTAACAAAATAAGAGACTCAGAAATTCAAGGATATAATTGCTATGGTAGTCAAAAAAGCTAGCTCTATTTGCAGATATTATTTTGTACCTAATAAACCCAGAAAAGGACATTATAGTGCTGGGTGAAATATTTTCAGTCAGTTTAAATCTTTTCAGGATACAAAATTAGTGAAGTTAAAACAAAGGCAATAGTGGTAGATTATGAACCCACACATGAATTGCTTCAGCAATATCCATATTTATAGGGACATGATAAAATGAAGCATTTAAGATCATGTATTGAAAATCATTCCGGTATGGCTGCTAAGGTTATGTTGGAAGAGACTAAACAAAAGAATACAAAAACTGAGAAATTTGAAGCTCTGCTATACAGATATAGATAGTAAGATACAAGCAGTTAAAATGTTTTTAGTCCTATACACAGGTCAGGCATATTTTTATCAACCAGATGAGAAGTTGTGGATAGCAATTAATAAACAGCTGGAGGATTTTACCTGGGAGGGAAAGATGGCAAGAGTCAAGTGGGATAAACTGATTCTTCCAATAGAACAAGGCAGATTGGGATTGCATGATTTGAAGGGGTATTTCAGAGCTACACAGTTAAGGTTCCCACACACAGCACAATCAGAAACGCACAATTTAAAGTGGAAAGGGATGATGATAAAAGCTCAAGAAATAAGGAGATACTGAGATTTGGGATGCAGACCTCTAAGGATAATAATACAGAATATTATATTCATAAAGTAGCAGAAAGTATTCTAAGAACTAAGCCAACATGGGAATGGAGAAAGGAGATTCTGGTGATAGGGATGACTACAACTAGGGATACAGACAATAGGCAAGAGGGAGCTGGAATTTACTGAGAAAACTGGCAAAGGAACTGAGGTATTGGGAGCAAATTAACTAGAGAGAGAAAGGTAACAGAATGGGATGATGCCAAGATGCAGGTTACAGATCGATATCAATCATTGATAGGAAAGGCAGTGTATAGGCAAAGAGAAAGAGATAGGTGGGTGCTCAACGAAAGACCAGCAATGGTAGCCTTTTTAGTAGACTCTAGAACAGAAGCTGCCATTAAAAACAGAAAATTAGTAGAGCAAATAAAAGATTGCATGATGACTTTAAGAATCAGAGGAGGTTAGAAAAGATTGGGATGCGAGATTGGATAAGCAATTCACAAAGAAACAATGGGGGTATATGTATGTCTCCCAAATATGCAACAAAATCTAGAAGATTTAGGATTTTTGCCTGGAAATATTTACATAGATATTTTTATACCCCAAGTAGACTCCAGAGAATTTTTCCTCAGGTAGACAGCAAATGCTGGAGGTGTGATAAAGAGGTAATTGGAAATATATTTCCTGGGAATGTAATGATTTGGCAGACTTTAAGGATACCCTGCAGACTACTCTGTCAGAGATCATGAGTGAGCAGATTGGTGTAATTAGGGAAATTATTTTTCTGCGTTATGATACAAAATCAAAATTGCCTAGACATAGTAAAGCTTTGTTGAGTGTAATTATGGTGGCTGCCAAAAAAAATCACTTACTAGAAAATGGACATCAAAGTCTAAACCAACTGGACTAAAAGTAGTGAATATAGCAACAGAGATAAAACAACCAGAATTTGGAACATTAGAAAAGGGTCGGAGCAAATTACATAGGAAAAATGTGAATTGTGGGAACAATACTTACAGGGGAGGAATGAGGTTTAAAAGAAGGCAGGATTTAAATGAGTTGTTTTACTGACAATTATTGGGTAGATTATAAATTATATATAATGTTTGTGGCTAGAATTGTGTCAATATGGTTTGTGATGTAAAATGTTTGCAGCTGGGATTGTGTCAATGTCATTTTTCTTTTATATAAATGTATGATTGCATATGTTATAACTGATAATTTAATAAATATGCTTCTTGTTTAAAAAAAAAAGTTATATACAGCAAGAAAAAAAAAACAAACATCATTCAGTAAAGTTTGACATTTGGGGGTTGATCTATATTGTTTATTATAATATTCATGAGTGGCAGTGACTTGTCTATTTTCAAATTAACATTTTGTCTAATTAGTTCATATGTTCAAAAAAAATTTGGGGGGAAGGGGTTCATGAGATTTATTCATGTACTGTATTATGGTTAGTAACAACTGTTTTTTCTGACATACTGTTTGAGAAGTTTTTCATTCCCTCTTTTGCCCAGTCATTTATTTGGGGCTTAATTGACACTACTTTCATCCAAATACATGACACAAACCATGCTTTTCTTTACATCTCTCCTACTAACCCTCACAACCCTAACCTACACTACATCCTCATACACATACATACCACTACCCCACACCACCTACCATACAACACATACGATCACATCTACAAAAACCCACATAAGCTTCCCAATAGACCCCCCCTTTGTTTAATAACAACACAACATTACTTTTACACAAGTACTTTCCACTATCTCACACTAAACAAATATCATGCAAACCCCACCTAGACATTTTACAAACAATCAGACTTTGTCTATTATTAAAGAAATACCTCCTCACCTCTGGAGATGTTCACCCAAATCCAGGGCCAGGCAACATTATACCCCCAAACATACACACAACAGATCTACTTATCATTAACCTTAACTCATGCAGTACATCAAACAAACTCCCTCACTTACATGCATTCATAACTCACTACTCCCCTGACATTCTAACCATAACAGAAACCTGGCTAAAACCCAGCACACAGAATGAGGAAATTCTTCCTCCAGGATATAATATCCTAAGACTAGATAGGACAGGAAAGAAGGGAGGGGGCGTTGCAATTGTCTATAAAAATACACCTACTATTACAACCTCTACTAACTCCTCTACTAAAATTTAATACTGCCGAGATCATAGGCTCTATGCTACTCCTAAACAAGAAAAAAAAAAAAAAGAGTATCAATATTCTTTGTGCGTACATCCCTCCAGGTAATAACTCTCCAATAATTGACGAGATTCTTCAGTGGGTAAAAGACAACCTCCCACGAGAAGTGTATTCTACTAGGAGACCTAAACAGTGATTGGCTAGCCTGCAATTCTAAAAATCCCACTAACTACATCAACCTATATGGATTCTCTCAACTCATTCAAGAACCTACTAGAGTAGATAAAAAGTCCCAAAAGGAATCTATACTACATTGGACATTAGTAAACTACCCAGAACAAAACTACCAAACAGGTTGTCTACCAGATGGACTTAGTGACCACCTCCCAACTTTCCTCCTACGCAAATGTATTAACATACCCAAACCTACAGTCTATAGTCAAGTCAGAAATGATCATGTTAACCCTCTAGATCTTAACTCTACGTTAAAAAATGTAACTGGGAACCACTACGCACCCTTGACTTGAACCAAGCTGTGGACTATTTTAATACTACTCTCACTAAGATCCTAGACCTAATAGCCCCCATAAGAACAATTAAAGCTAAACTTCACTATGCTCCATGGCTTAGTAAGTCCACTAGAGCCCTATTAAAGTCCAGAGATAAGGCATGGAAAACCTGGTAGAAAGACAACACAAGTTTTTCCAAACAAAACTATCAACACCTTAGGAATCAGGTCAAACAATAGACAAAGCATGATAAACAGAACTACTACCCAAGCATCCAAAACAAATACTCCAACAACCCTCAAAAAGTTCTGGCATGCAATTACCTCCCTACTAAAACCGGATAAACCACCACACCAGCTCCCACCTCAACCTCCAAAAACACAGATAGCGATATACCCTCCAAATTCAACCAACACTTTACTGAATCCATTAAATCTCTATCTACTCAACAATCCAAAAATAACTACTCATCCATGTCAACAGCTCCTAACAACTCATATCCCTTTACTTTCTCACCTGTCCCAACCTCTGCAATAAAAAACACCTCTTAAAACTTAAACCCACTGCTTCTGGCAGCAGATGGTTTACCAGCACATTTCCTAAAAATGACTGCCAACTCCATATCCTACCCAGTCTCAATCCTTATCAACCGCTCTATACAGGAATCCTATATCCCTAAACTGCGGAAAATCTCCTACATTATTCCCCTTCATAAGGGTGGAAACACTTATGATTTATCAAACTACCACCCCATTGCCATCCTGTCTCCTTTATCAAAGATACTAGAGAAATGCATACACTCTCGTCATGCATTTCCTAAACTCAAACAATCTCCTCTCTCCTACACGACATGGCTTCTGCCCACACCACAGCACAACCACTGCCCTTCTTTCTTTCACAAACCTGGTTAACCAACATAGAAATAACAACAGATTTGTATCTGCTATATTCCTTGACCTCTCCAAAGCATTTGACATGGTTTCTCACTCCATACCAATAGATACTCTAACCTCTTTAACCTTTACCCCCAACACTATTGCTTGGTTTAAAAATTACCTATCAGACTGACAACAAGCTGTCCAGTGGCAAGGAGTTTATCACCTCTATTCCAAACTGCCATTGGTGTACCCCAAGGTTCCATATTGGGTCCACTACTCTTTTCTATCTTCACAAATAACCTACATATCTCTAACCTGTAGGCCTCACTAATCCAGTATGCAGATGATTCCACCCTAATCTGCTCAGCCCCATATCTTACCTCCCTACAGCACCTCACCCAGGAATATTTTGCCTCAGTAGAAAGGCGGATCACTAATATTCAACTCATCTTAAATCCTAACAAAACAAAACTACTTCTATTCGCCCCAAACAAAGCAAAAACCTTTCCACTCTCCTTCTCTAACTCCTCCAATAATGGTACTGTCATTCCACCCTCTCTCCACACAAAGCTCTTTGGAGTTGAAATAGATAACAACCTCCACTTTGACATCCATATCTCTCAAACTATAAAAAAGGTACAGAAAAAATGGGTTCCCTAGAAGGCCAAGGTCACCCTAGCTCAAACCCACCTTCTTTCCACACTAATGTATGCAGCCCCAATTCTCATTTATGTTAGGAAATCTGACCTAGACAAATTTGAGTCCTGTTATAACAAAATTGCCAAGTTTGCTAATAATTCCCCATTCAGAACCCATCACTGCATACCTCTTAGGAAACATCAGTGGCTTGAGCTCCCACAGCTACTAATCCATCACCAACTTGTCATATCATACAACCTAAAACAACCCGACAAAACTCCTGCTCTAAGGCAATTACTGACTAACTACACACCAAATCTTCCTCTCCACTCTGCCAACAAATCACTCCTCTCAATCACCTCAGCTAACACAGCAGGTAAAGCTCCATTTTCACACATAGCAAAAACTTGGAATAATCTCCCTACATCTGTGACTTCTGCATCGAATACCACAGAATTCAAAAACTCCCTTAAGGCCCATCTTATAAGTTCTTGGCTCTGTCCATGTGTCACATAGTCCTAAAACTGTTACCTCCACACTTTCTCTTTTTCTGTCATAGTACATGCCCCAGTAAGCATGGGTCTTACAAATGGTACCCCTTGACGAACTTGTTGTAATCTCGGTTTCTTTCTACAAACAGAATGTACACATGTAAATATTGCTGATTTGAACTGTCTGTACCATTTTCTTTTCTGTACTGTTTTCTTTTCTCACTACTAGTATAACAAATGCTTTTTTACACTATGTATAATATCATTATTGTTATTTATTGTTTTGAATTAAGTGGAGCTTTTCTCCCCGGGCCTCCGCTGAAAATGGACCTCATCCAGTCAGACCATCCCGGTTAACAAATGTAAAATAAGTAAATTCTAGGTGATCTAAATAATGATTGGCAATGTTCCACAGGGTTCCATCCTGGGACCTCTCCTGTTTGGTATCTACGTCTCTGAAGTACAGGCTAACACAGAAAGCCTCTGGCTGACGAAGTTCGCAGATGATTGCAAACTAGGAGCCATAGTCAAGTCTCCAAATGATGTGGACATCCTACAGAAGGGCCTCACTGAGAGAGATGCCTGGTGTCAGAGCCATGGCCTCAAGCTCAATGCCAAAAAGTGCAGTGTCATCCCCTTTGGTAAAAACTATGTACCCATGAACTACCACATAGGCAGCAATCTACTTAACACCGAATGCGTGATAAGAGACCTTGGGACCCAGGTGGACAGTAGTCTCTCCTTTGATAATCACATCACCACAATAGTCAGGAAGTCCTTCTACGTGGCATACCTCATCATAAAAGGGTTCTCATCCAGGAAAAAAAAGAGGTCATTGTTCCCCTCTACTCATCACTCAGACCCATTAGAGAGTACAATGCCCCTTTTGGAATGTACCTCACAAGACATCTGCAGCAGCTGGAAAGGCCACAGAATTACCTCACAAAGAGGATTACTGGCCTCAAGCAAATACCCTATACTGACTGCCTCAAAAAACTCCAGCTTTACTCCACAGAATATCGTCTACTCCAAGGTGATCTCTGCCTAACATATAAAGCTATGTCAAACCCATAGATGTTGGACATGCTACACCTAAAGAAATCCCAATCCCTCCAAGCTACATGCTCTAGCGACCTTAACCTTGTCACCAAAATAAACAGGACACACTGGAGGGATAGATTCCTGTCCAAGAGACTTCCTATACTCTGGAACAAGCTACCCATCTATGTCAAGCAAAGTTCTTCATTGGCGCTCTTCAAGAAAAATTTTGATGAGTGGATGGGAAATAGGAAATACACTCTGGGGATCACTTCTGTCTCTCAGCTGGACAGTGGCGCAGGAAACTAACTTTCTTGCTGGCTAGGCTTACGTAGGCCCTTGGGCCGATAGCCTAGTACCTACCTATGAACCTATGCATTTCTACTTGTAACCCTACCTCTGTTATAAATTTATACAACTTCACATATCTCATCACCTCTCCATACAGATAACAGCAAACATACCAACAGATCTATTCTAGACTGTGTCCTATGTAGGCCATAAAGGAGACGTACGTGCATAACATCCTCCGAATTTCTTTGGTGCCATTCGGATTGCCAGTCCCAGATGTTGCTCTGCCACAGGAATCAAGTTTTTCTACCAAAGATAAGTGCCCCATTGGGGAGCCTTTTCCACACAAAGATAGTCACTCTCGGTGCCTTTTTTGTCTTGGCACCCACCACTATCATAAAAACTGTCCTGTCAGTCGTTCATCTCCAAGACCCTTTGAAGCCGACTCTCATCCCTTGCATATACTTGGGTCTGGGGTTTGAACGTTGGTCTGCATTCAACTAAATCTAATTCCACGTCTTCCCTCACTAAGATTTGCGAGATTCCCCTAGGGCCTTCTGATAGGACAAGCCTTGGTTCCCCCTGGACATAGGTACCTGATGTCTGTGAGGCCTCCCTGGACGTGCTGGCATCCAGTTCTAAAGCGGCCTGAAACACAGGCTCAGCCTGAGGACCTGGATCAGAAGCAGAGTGCATCTCCAGGCTGTCATGTACCTGGGGGAAAATGTCCCCAGGGAGAGGTGCAGATGGATGTTCCTGCTAAGAAAAAGCAGAAAACTAAACATTCATCACCTCCTTAAGACCATCAGAAAGAGTGGCAAAAATATGTCCAAGGATTATTCAAGGCCTTCATGTCCCTGAGGCCGACTGCTGGGTACCCTGCTACCTCCCCCCAAAAGAGGGTAAGACAACAGCCTACTTCAGTGAAGTATCTTTCTTCACATGATGGCAATGACTCATTAGCCTACTCCTCACAAATGCACTTCCCATTAGACTGTGCTTCCCCTGAGGAAGATTCCAACAGGACAGACTCCTCTATAGAGGAATCACATTTGGGGAAACCATTTTAAAAATGAGAGAGACCACTTCAAGTGGGACAGTTCTCAAATGTCAGAGGTACAAAAGAGGTACTACAAACTTCTGCAGGTGGAAACCCCCAGCCCTTCAGCTATCCCTCTAGTTATCCCTGCCTTTCTGGATGCCTTTGCTTCCACTTCCCTACACCCAGACTCTCAGCCTCTTGCCCCTAAGAAGCCAGATAATATAAAGTCACCAATTTCCTATTTAAGGTTCCTGTGGCAGACCCCTCCATCATCTGTGTAGCCTCAGAATAGGATTTGAGGTCCCTTCCTTCCACTTCTTTCCTGCCCTCTCCACAAAGACAGTAGGCAACTAGACAGGTTGGGGAAGAACATTTTTCACTTCAGCTACTTGAGCGTTCAGGGCTTTGAATTATCAGACTCATATGAAGTATGTGGAACTTATGTCAAAACTATCACAAATTCTGACATGCCAGATTCAGAAAACAAGGCCTTGGCCTCTTCTCCGATTGCTGCATCCTCCCAGGTGACCAGTTACTCTACAATATGCAGCTATGATGCTGTTGAGGCTACCTCTAGGGCTGCAGCTTCTGTCTCGGTGCTGAGATTTGCGAAGCTCATGGATGCTCCCCTTGACAATTCTGCCTTATTTGGCAAGGCTTCAGCTGATCTCTTCAAATCACTGCAGGAAAAGAGCAAAGAGTTAAAGATCTCAAACATATCCTGGTTTCTCCACTCCCAAAATTTCACAGGGACTACTCTTCCAAACAGGTTTTCATCCACAGGCAAATCCGTCCCTTCCAAAGTCCTCAAAGGGGAGCAAAATCCTCATCACTTCTCAGCTCCCCCTCTTCACACACTACTAAGCAGCCTTTTCCTGACAGAGCAGGTTCTTTCTGACTCCTCAGGACTCCCTTGCACCTACCCCTCTCTCCCTACACCCATCACTATCTCTTCCAGCCTGGAAATTGATCACACAAGATGCATGGGTCTTGTACATCATAATAGAAAACAACAGGCCAGTACAAAGTGGTGTAAATTATACTATTCAATTATGGCATATAGACAAAAAAGTACAAAAACCAAAGAACCAGACCGGTTTTGCCTAAATGAAGCCTTCCTCAGTGTAAGCCATACAATTCACTAGTATCATTGCCCATTAAATATATGCAGTTACCAACATAAGCCCTTCTCATTGGTTGATTAAAATTGTTCATTTAATCCAGGGGTAAATAAACCACCTAATTTAAATTATCCACTTTTTTTTTCTTTATTTAGAATGGAGTGCCAACCAATTTTATTGCATCCGTCTCCTATGAGCCTATCAATAATGGTAAATCTAAAATTTGCAGTTGTGTTTGTAAGGGAATGCTTGTACAGGGCACTAGATTGTCTTATTTCTGATATCACTAAAGTGTTCAGTCATACATAATCTTATTGGTCAAGATGTCTGTCCAATGTAAAATGCTGAACAAGAAAATATGGCAAGATAAATGACCCAGTCTGTATTACAGTTGGCTAAAAATTGTATATCAAATACTATAGCTGTGTTTTTGCTGGAAAAATCTTTACATTTGTTTACTCTGGAACAGTGTACACAGTGTCCACAAGGGACACAGCCATAGAGAGGTTCCCCATGATCGTTTGTTGTTTATGTCCATCAGATACCTGCCACCTTTTATAATGGCTAAAATGTGAGCCCAATGTCTTGCCACTACAAAAGGAAAATGAACATTTGTGATTGAGAATGTTACATAATTTATGATCAGCTAGCAATATATTCCGGTGTCGGTTAAGGATATCCATCAATGTGTTGGTATTACGTCCATATGTGGTCAGTAGATGAATATCAGAACCCCCCCCAAGTGATGTTTTTCCTTGTAGGTCAATAATTCATTCCTATCCTGACAGATGCCCAATTACTTATGGTCAAGATACTGCCAGATTTGTAGCCCCTAGTTTTGAACCTGCAAACCAGGTCTTGTCTAGAATATTCATAATTATCTGGATTGGAACAGATGCGTCTTATACGAAGAAACTGATTTTGGAATGTTCCTAATGATATGAGGAGGATGGAAACTGATTGCATGCAATAGTGAATTATATTGTGGATATTTACGATATACTTGACTATCCAATGTTTTGTCAATGTTTCTGGTGACCAAAACATCCAGAAACGTAATTTCTAGTAAATGGTAGTTCACCATAAAGTGTATACCCCACTTATTACCATTTAGATATTTTACAAATTCTTTTACATAATCACTGTCTGCCCTCCAGACCATCCAACAATCATCTAGATATAGTCTCCATATAATCAGTTTCATCCAGATATATATTATGAGCAAAGTCATAAATTAATTGTTCTTCGAGAAAGGCTATAAACAAATCAGCATAAATTGGGGCAAAAGAAGCCCCCATGGCAGTGCCTTGCAACTGCCAAAAATATCTACCATGATAATAAAAAATATTTTTAGTAAGCATATGTTCTGCTAGACAGACTAGGAAAGTGTTGAACCCCAGTGGATATAATTCAGCTCTATCTAGCCAATATTGTAAAGCCTGTAAACCCGCCCAATGGGGAATGTTGATATACAGTGCAGCCACGTCAAGAGTGCATAATAGCCATCCAGACTCTAATTGCATATAAGAAATGATATGCAAAAACTGCGTAGTATCTTGTATCTGTATAAGGGCTTTAGATATTTGGTCAGAAACTGGGAGAGTGCTTCAGTGAGTGAACCTTTACAGGAAACAATTGGCCTACCAGGTGGATTTTCTAAGTTCTTCTGAATTTTTGGTAATGGGTATAAATATTGGTTACGAGGATCAGATACAGTAAGATGATACAGAACCAAATCAGAAATTATCCCTTCTTCTTTAGCATCAAGGAGAAATTGGTCAATTACTTGTTTAAACCTGTGACATGGGTCTAAGGGAATATACATATAATATCAACCATCAGTAAGTTGTCTTTCAACTTCCCCATGATATTTGGCCCAATCCATAACTACCACAGCTCCACCTTGGTCTGCTGGTAGAATAACCAAATTATTGTTATTCTGAAGATTCATCAGCACCTGTTCCATCTTTGAGAGATTGTGAGATAAAATTTCAGATTCTTTAAAGTGGAAATGTAAATCTTTGAGAACACTAGTCTGAAACATGAAGACATTATTGTGCATGGGGAGCATAAATGTAGATTTATGAAATTTAAACGAGTTGTGATCCCCAACAGATCAAACAAAATCAAAATGCAATGTTAAATTCAATAAATGACAAAAAGATGTCACATCTTGGGCAAAGGAATCCTCTGAAACAGAAAAATACCTGGTACAAAATTAAGGCCTTTATTTAACAGTTGTAACTCAATTTGAGATAGAGGTGTAGATGAAATATTCAACACATTTTCAGTAATATTTATTTTTGTACCATGATTTCGAGTAATATCTCTATATCTTGTTCCTGCCCTGTGTTTTCTACCTCCCCTACATGGTTTACCCTAAAGGGTTATCCAGATGACTATGGTTTGAAATCAGGGACTCCAGAGTATGGTGCATATCCAGATCTGTGGCAGAGGATGAATCTTCCCCCGATGTCCCACTCTGAGGGATTCTTGATTTCTTGAGGATAGACTTAGGTCTTTTCCTCTTAAAGGATTTTCTATCCAAATTATCAAATTTTACATTCTTAGTTATCCCAAAGGGTTTACTTCTCTGATAATCCCCCATGTCTCTATTGTATTTGCACATTTTCTTTTCTTTAAGCTGTTTTTCCAAAATCAATAATTCTTTGCTAAGCTGATTCAAACAAGACACAACATTGCTGTCCTTCATATTTTTTAGTTTCCTCACAAATGCCTGCCACTTCTGAAATACATTGGTCAACAGACCTGTCATAAGATGTCAATATGTCAACAAAACAAATGGATGCCCTCTCTTGGGCAAGACCCCATTGTTCTGATAGATCCTCATCTATATTAGCAACTAATGGTTGAATCCTGACTCTAAGGCCCCTCGGGGAAATCCCCTTTGCTTTGTAGGCCTTAAAAAACTTTTAAAGTGCCAGACGTTGGTCGTTGATGTTCGCATGCTTTTGGTTAATTTTTGAAAAATAGAAATACATGTGCTATCTGGCTCATATAAGTTAGTCGCTTCATTTGCTCCAGTGTTGGGCCCCAATCCAAATACCCCCAAATCATCTCTATCAGCCGAGAGACCTTGTAAAATCTTATTGAGATCAATGATTTATATAAATATGACAAATGAACTTCAAACAATAATAAAGGGATGCCTGAATGAGGTCTGTTTAAAAATCATATAAAAACCACCACACTGGGATACAGAATGGTGTGACCAATCTCACATAGATGTACATAATCTTTATATATAAATCTCCAATAAACCAGGTCCAGTCTTATGTGTAACTCAAAAACCCAATTAGGGGGAACAATAACAGCCACTGCGTGTTTTCAAAATTAATCTCCTTCCACCAATGCGGTCATCAGTCCAAACAGCATTTGTGCAATGCTGCGCTCCCCAAAATACAAGTTTGTGATTCCTTAAGATGTAACCAAAAATAGTACATACGAATATATGCATGTATAAAAAAAAAAAAAAAAAAAGAAAACCAGAATCAGTTATAGGGGAGCCATAATAGCCCTTGCGCATATCAAAATATATAAGCCTGTATTCGCAATTGTAATGTGCTTAAGAACCAGTACCGTACTAATATCCAAATCAAATCAATGTATAAACATTTAACAGTTGTTACTGCAATGCTACATTCCCCTATATAAATAAAAAGATGTATTATTAGTATAAGCACTTTGCGGAACACAAATTGCCAGACCCAAATGTAGAGATCAAACTTGCCAATTATATATACAATCTTCCTGCTGGTCTTATTAAGAAATCTGTACATACTTATGTGAACAATTTCAACTCAGACTGTATACCACTATGATCTGTTCAAGGTCCAAACTGAAACAAAAATTAAATATTAAATTCTAGGAATACAACTTTTGCAATGCAACATTGAAAAATAGTGACAACAAAAGCAGCTTTAACTCCTATAAACATTAGTAGCCAGAATTCACATTAAACACTATCCCATACATTGCTGGTGTATTGTAATAAACTAATGATTTCTCAGAAAATGTCTAACAAACTACATAAGATAGTTCACATAAAAACATTTTAAATAAATATGTTGTCAAATAGTCACCATGTCCATATATGATAACCGAGGTTCAGTTCTCCAGAATCGAAGAGGATCCTTGGTGGTTTATTCAGCAGTCACTCAAAATCACCAAATAGGTACACAAAAAATATGATGATTCAAAGTACAATAAGGCCTTAGAAAGAGAAAACACTAAATAACCCTATAGAAATCACATAACCCTGGACAAAAACAAACATTTATGGTGCCTTGATGCTAAATCACACTGTGTTACAGTTGGATCCAGAAAATCACTTGCTTAAATCTCAAACATGGCATAAACCAAGCTGATGTCCCTGCAGAAATAGTATGATACCTGCAACCAAATCCGATGAGCTGTTCAATACGCAGAACTGAGCCCAAAAGTGACTAGTCAGTGAAGAAAGAGACAAAAACATGCCCACCGACATCCAGGATATAAATCCTTATAGTCCTTACAACCAAGATTAATCTGGCAGCTAACCATCCATGTGAGTGAACGAGAAGAGATCCTCCCTCAAAAAGAGTCAGATATGCACCACACCACAGGTCAACAGTGAGGAGAACTGCAAATGCCGAAAAGAAAGAGTCCTCGCAAGTATGACAAGTGCAATGGCCCAAAAAAGATACAATCCACAGGCCAGCACAAAGTCCTATCAATGATGATAAATCTAAAATTTGGACAGACATCTCAACCATTACGATTACATATGGCTGAACACTTTAGTGAGATCAGAAATAAAAGACAATCTAGTACCCTATACAATAATTCAGATACACAACTGCAAGATTTACCATTATTGATAGGATCATAGGAGACAGATACAATAAAATTGGTTGGCACTCCATTCTAAATAATAATAAAAAAAAGTGGATAATTAAATTGTTTCCCACTGGACTAAATGATCAATTTTAATCAACCAATGAGAAGGGCTTATGTTGGTAACTGCATATATTTAATGGGCAATGGTACTAGTGAATTGTATAGCTTACACTGAGGAAGGCTTCATTTAGCCGAAACCAGTCTGGTTCTTTGGTTTTTGTACCTTTTTGCCTATATGCCATAATTAAATAGTATAATTTACACCACTTTATGCTGGCCTGTTTTCTATATGGATTGTATCTTTTTGGGCCATTGCACTTGCCGTACTTGTGAGGGATCATTCTTTTCTTGTACATCATAAACACAGATATTTCATGACATTGCACTCTGTGCCTCCCTTCAGGGTCATCCCACAACCACCTGCAGAACAGGTACCCCTCTTCCACCAAGTATTGACAGACCTGCTACAAAAGGGAACCATATAATCAGGGCCTATACCCCAAAAAGGAACAGGCTTGTACTCACACATGCTCGTATTACCTATAAAGGAAGGCCCCCAGGAGATTCATCCTAGATCTTTCCTTCCTCAGCACTTTCCTAAAGGTGCTCTCTTTCAAAATGCTCATCATTCAGACCCTGTTTCCTCTGATCCTCCCACAAGCCTTTCTGGTGTCCATATACATGAAAGACACTTATCTGCATATTCACATCAATCCCAAATTCAGGAAATTTCTTTGTTTCTCTGTGGGATCCTGGCACTTTCAGTTCTCAAAACTTGCCTTTTGGTCTTTCTACAGCCCCAAGTGTTTTCACAAAATGTTTAGCCCCAGTAGTTGCATTCTGCAGAATCCAGGACATTCAAATTTACCCTTACCTGGACAACCTCCTGTTCCTGGCAAACACCCTAGAGGAACCTCCACTCATCCATTGTTACTCTACAACAACTAGGATTCACAATCAACTTAAAAAAATCTGCCTTCACCACATCCCAAGATCATGTCTTTCTGGTGTGCAGACTACAAACACACAGAATGATAGTGTACCTTCCACCTCAAAAGGATCTATAGCTCTGTCAGACCTTTTCAGACATTCTTCCCCTGCACCTTTTGTCAGCAAGGCAACTTCTCAGAATCCTTGAGTTGATGGTTTCCACCATACCTATGCTGCGCATGGCAAGACTCCATATGAGGAAGTTTCAGTAGTTTCTGAAGTTGGTGTGGGACATAACATGCCCACTCTCAAATTTCAAATCCTGCTCCTACCTTGCTTAAAGAAGGAGCTCCTATAGTGGATACAGCACACGTCCATCAACCCAGGACTTCCCATCCCACCACTGCCCCAACTCAAGACATCTGCACAGATGCTTCAGATACAGGCTGGGGGCTGTGTTGCACCCACATACTGTTCAAGGCCAACAGTCTCCCTCTCAGGGAAAGGATCACATAAATGTAAAAGAGATGAAGGCATTGATCCTAGCCATTCAGTCCTTTCAGTCCCTTCTCAACCCAGGCCAGCTGAGGATCTACATGGACAGCATGACTGTTCTGTGGAATGTAAGCAAGCAGAGGGGACCAAATCCTACCTCCTGTGCAGATTAGCCTTACAGGCTTTGGAACTATCCCTCCAACTTCAGATTTGTCTGCAGGCAGTCTACATCCCTTCCAATCAGAACTTTGTGGCAGACACACTGAGCAGATCAACACAGGCAAACAAACGGATGCTTCACAGGGATGTGTTCCTGGACATTAGTCTACCAGCAGGGTACTCCTCAAATAAACTCATTTGCCTCCTCTTTGCCTCCTCTCTGAACAGACAACTTCCAAAAACCTCACATCCTGGCATGGAAAGTGGATGCCCTATCAATATCCTGGAAGGGAAAGGGGTCTATATGCATTCCCTCCCTTTCTGCTCATTTCAAAAGTGCAGGACAGCACAAAAATCTTGCTGGTGACTCCCTATTGGCCAAGACAGCATTGATTTCCCCTTCTACTGCACCTAGCCAAGGGCAGTCACCACAAGTTACCTCACAGAGTGGACATTCACACAACACAAGGGCGCCCTCATCCACCCACAATTGGCAACTCTTCGCCTAACTCTGTGGGTGATAAAGCCCTGATACCTTTTAGACACCTATTCTCTGAGGATGTGCTTAAAGTCCTGCAGGAGGCGAGGAAACCCAGTATCAGGAAAGCTTACCTCTCCAAATGGAAAAGATTTTCTATTTGGTGTCTCTCTCATAACCAGGACACACTAACAGTGGCTCTCCCTCTGGTTCTTTCCTAACTGTGTGAGTTGCCCAATTCTGACTTAGCTTATTTTTCAGTTAAAGCACATCTGATAGCCATTTCTGGATGTCTGCCTCTTTTTCCTCCTCTAGATACTAGATTTGAGGGTAAACAGTTCCTCAAAGGTGTCCTCCACATTAGACCACCCAGGAGGCCTGTGGCCCCTCCATGGGATCTTAACTTTGTGCTAGAGAAACTAACCCTCAAACTCTTCAAGCCAGCTTCCTCTAGCTCCTTCAAACACTGCACCTGGAAAACTGACTTGCTGCTAGCTATAACTTCTGCCAGAAGGGTCTCTAAACTCCAGGCCCTGATGGCCTCTTCCTCCCTTTTTGATTTTCCAGAAAGACAGGGTTTTCCTTCACACCAACCCCACCTTTATGCCCAAAGTAGTAAATGAGTTGTCCTTAAACCAGGCTTTCACTTACAAACCTTTTCCCTTTTCCCCAAAACAATAGAGATTTTACAAACACTTGATATGCACAGACAAAACTCAGATTTCACCTTCACAAAACAAGAACTATAAGGAAACCTGACCAGCTGTTTGTCTCTTTCCACCTCAGGGCTCTGTGAATGTCTATGTCCAAATAGATCATTTCTGACTGGATTTCTAAAACCATTACCTTCTGCTATGCTTACCATGGAAAAAACCCTCTCGACTTGGTCAAAGCTCACATTACCAAAGCAGTGGCCTCCTGTAGTGCCTTTCTCAAAGGACTAGACACCAACTCTATCCTAGAAGCAGCTATGTGGACCTCTGTCCACACATTTACCAAGCATTACAAACTGGATTCCATCTCCAGATCTAGGGCTGGTTTTGCCAGGGCCATCCTTCATGGTTTCCTGGAAAATTCTACAGCTAATTCCACTTCCCTGTCTGCATGAGCTTTGGTACTCTCCCTACTGTAAGGAATACTGCAATAGATGAGTAAAAGGACATAGAATAGTTATGTAACAACTTACCATAATGATAGATGTTCCTTCTCTTTTTTGTTTCAGTATTCTGTCTCACCCTCCTTCTCAATTTCCATTGGTTCTTGGATGTACTGACTCTCTATTCTTTGGACTGTCCCTCTGCCTGGGGCTTCAGTTCTGAGGACGGTGCACGTGTATTTCTCCTTTATGGCCTACATCCGATAGCTGCCTATGTGAGATGCACCACACACCCTAGTAAAAGACTTTGGTATACTGGCCAATGTCGGGTCACCTGGGCAGGCAATTCCATTATGCAAGGAATAGTGCAACAGAAAAAAAAGAGATGGACATCTATCGTTATGGTAAGTTCTTACACAACTAGTCTTTCTCCATAAATAAATGTGGTAAATCCAAGCCACCCAGCACAAACACCCTACTACCACCAACTATACTGAACCTATTTCTAACTCAACACCCACTTCATACATTCAGTTACCTCTCTCAAAACAACAATCCTCCTATTCCCTTCTGCATCCCCACAGAACTATCTTCTAAAATCCCTGACTTCCACATCAACCCAGTTCCCATTTCTGTCATCAAAAAAATTACTTCATAAGCTAAAACCCACTACACTCGCTGCTAACAAGCTTCCTTTTGAATGCATTAGCACATCTGCCATCCCTTTAGCATACTCTTTCTCTAGCCTCAAATAGATCTACCCAAGAAAACTATATAGCCATTATCTGGAAAAAGTCACTAATTATTGCTTTACACAAAAGAGGAGATGCCAATGAATTCTAGAATTACTGCCCTAGAACCATTCTTATTCCTATCCTCAAAAATCTTTCCTAAATCACCTATTGAAGCACTTGCTATTGGACCCAGCTTCTCTTTTTGTTAGCTGACATGTAGAAAACTGTAGCATTATTATTGCAACAGTAGACATATAGCATGTTGTGACATTGTTTTGATCAGAGCAAGTGCTTAGGATTATTTTTCCTTTCTTGTTTATGTATATACAGTTTATAGGGAATCAGCTACATGCTATGTCACAGAAGATTCTGGCCTTATATAATTTTAAGCAGGATACATAATCTTGCAGTTTTCCCTGTTTAGATTCCACAGATTTCAGCTGTTATGATCACCCTTGCAATCAGTAACCATCACTACAATAGGGGTGGTTACTGATTCCAAGGGTAATCATCCATCTGTTTTGCACTGTATGGAAGCCTGCATGTGCAGCAAGGATACCATTATAGTTGCATAGTTTTACATGTCTTAGCACTTCAAGGGTCCTAAGTTTACAGGCTGTAACCCCCAAGAGGTCAGATTTACACTTCAGCCTCCCCCCCATGGAGTGAATTTATGCATAAGCAAAGTTTTTAAGTGCTATGATTTTTGACCATCTGCTAAGATTTTTGATTGCCACCCGTTATAATTTTTAATGGCCACCTGCTATGATTTCTAAAGCTAAGAATTTGAGGCATATGGTTTATTATAGTTACTGGTCTCCTCTACGTCTTAAATTTCGATACAAACCCATGCTATGTGTATGCCACAGTCAGCATATGCAGCTGACAATAGACAAAGTCTACTGTTGCATCAGATATGGGAATTCACCTCCGGTGTTATTCTAAAAGTACTCCATGTTAACTTCCTAGCAGACTCTACAGCTTAGTTTGTTTTCTCTTACATTGCTTTACTTCCCCAACAACATATAGAAATGACTTGAATCTTAGTGGCAGGCAGTAGCAATTAGGTCATACATGGCTTTTAAATGGAAATGACCTGTTGAAAAGCAATCAAAAAACTACGTAACTTTGAGAATCGTCAATAAAGGCACATGTGGAAGGGAGAGGGTAAATCTTCTGCAGCAGAATATCTGTGATATAGAATGCAAACCTGTGTATAATCACTCTCATGGGAAAACTGTATAGACATCATGTCATCTTCTTAATATGTGCATAACAATTAAATTAGTTATCATGAAAGACATGATATCTTTTCATAGATTGTTACTAGGCTAATGACCCGGGGGAGGGGGGCTTTCCAGAAAGAATAATGATGCCCTGTCTCCAAATAGGACACTGAGGGCCAGGCATTTATCAGTTACCTCTGTCCATAAGGGACATGGTTTCCAGGCCCAGTATACATTTCCTATTCCCCATCCACTGGTCTAGGTTGTGCTTAAACTGGGTAATAGATGATCTCAGCTCCGCATGGATGAGAAGTCTGTTCCATCGGAGGAGCAGTGTCTAGGACACATATCTGTCTCTCCAGCATGTTCTGTTTAAGTCACAGACAAAATTCAGGCCCATAGACCTTGCGTTTCGGTATTATTTGACTTATGAATATGTAGGAGAGTCGTACGTGTGGGGTTTGTGGATGCCTTGTAAGCCAGGCATAGCCCCTGAGCAATCTATAAGAGACTGAGTAGAGGGAAAGGGCTTTAAGGTACTCTGCATAAGGCAGGTTTGTTACAACTTTTATTTATTTATTTTTTATAAGGAACCTCTGAGGTCAGTCTAGTTGCTACACATGCCTGGGTAGGTACATACCAAAGGGAGTATTATGTTCTAGGATTGGTCTGATAAGGGTGGAGTACAGTGGAACAATGACCTCTTTGGCTTAGATGCCATGCCCTTACTTATAAGTTGCACAACATAAAAGGATTTCCTCACTACTGTGACCATGTAGTGGCTGAAAGTAAGGCTACTGTCTATGTGCATACTCAGATCCCTACCCATTAGGTTGACCCTTAGAGGCATATTATCAACATGGTAATTAGCTGGGATTGTTGACTTCTCAAAGGGTACAATTATGCATTTCTTACCACTGAGTTTAAGACCCCATGACTTTAGTTTAATACCTAGTATATGCTACTGCATGTATAGCATTATTATGCCAGTGTGAATGTTTAATTTTTTTACCTTCCTTTTATCAGGCTAATAATTCAGTTTTCAGTCATAGCAATTATTAACACGAAATTATTTTATAAGTTTGTTTATGCAAGTGATATATTTATGTGAGTTAAAGTATTGGTAATAAATTATTTACTCTATTTAATAAACATTGAAAGATAAAAAGGGGGACAGGAGGGTATGTTCCAAGTACAGTGAGAATGATGCTCACACACAGCTATGGCACTCGATAAGAACCTTAGTCCACTAGTTGAGTTTAGACTTGGGAGGAGCAATGCGAATTCTGTTCTGGCCACTGAACAGTGGATCCACTCTTTGTCCTTGCACAAGTACTAGAGGCGAGGTGGAGGTTTCCTAAAAGCCAAAAAGCACATGATTTCCTATAAGACAATCCAAGATAGACATTGATACATCATGGGGACCTAGAGACCACTTTTGCATACCATTTGGTCAATATATTTAAGAACTGAGTTGTGTCTATATTCTTGGAATTAACTGAATACATTCAGAATGAATGCCCACAGTGGTGTAGCTTGTTCCTGTCCTGTTTGTGATTTTCATAGATGGGATATAAAGTACCAGACAATGTTTAGTGAGGATCCAGATTAAGGACGTGAGGGCTACATCTTTGTTGTTTGCAGATGGCATTATGCTCTTATCATCAAAATGACTGTGAGCTCCAGGATGGAGAGGAAAAAGTTGTTGCTGAGTGTGAAGCAGATGGGATGAAGATCAAAACTTCTAGATCAGAGGTCATGATTCTCACCCAGAAAAGAAGAGATGGCATTTTCCAGGTAGCAGGGGCAACTGTTCAAAACACAGGGGTATAAATACCTTAGAGTCCTGTTCACAACTAAAGATAGAAGGGACTGCGAGACTGAACAGGAGACTGACACAGTGGTGGCAGTACCACAGCCATTGTACTGGACTAGGTGGTGAATCAAGAACAGAGTCGCAGGATAAATCTCTCAGTATACCAGCCATTGTGTATTGGAATCATTACATATAGTCAAGCACTTTAAGTGACTGAAAAGGTAAGACCATAGATACAAAAGCCAGAAAACAAGTCCCTTCACTGGGTACTATTATTTATTCTTTGCGACAGTAGGAGCGCTTCAATCTGGAAACATTTTCATGATACAGACAGTACTCTCCCAGAGTGACAGGAACCAGTGAAAATGAAGTGAATACCTTTTCAAAGTGCCCTCATGAATACTTTAAATGAGAGGGACACCAGGCACGTCTTACTGGAAAGAATCCCAAGGCAGAACCATTACACTTTGGGGGGGCCTATGGCTCTGACCTTGGGTGGGGTTTCTGCAGGATAAGCTGGGGACTACTGCTGGGAAGTATTGTTTGGAAAATAGAAAAATGGCTATACAGTAAGCAAAATGCAATACTGTTTTTTTTCTGGCCAATCAATACTTACACAAATGTTAATAAAAGACTGTGAAACTGGAGGTTTACCTTTAACTTTATAGCTTAGAAATTAAAAACCAAAGCTACAACTTATTTAAAATAGCCATCAGTTTGAAATACACACACACACACATTGAAATATATACAAACTAAGCCAACCTTCCACTATATTTAACTAGGTAAATTCTTTTGCTCACTCATCTTACCTAGACTTCAGACAACTATTAAGTCTATTTCTGATTTAAGTATATTCTTTAAAATCATATGACCTGTGTAAACAAATGTTAAACTTCCAACTACATCATAAGAGTTTTGCAATAAAAGAAGTGCTTTATAAAATTCATGTAAAATTGTAACTCATGTTTTCTGTGTGAAAAATGTCGACAGAAATAACTGGTAAAAAGGTTATCTACGTTTTCTACTTAATGCAGAATTTCAACCGATAATTTCATTAAATTCAGTTGGGAAACATGCTACCAATTTTATCTGCCACTGCATTTCCCTTCTTTTAAAAATAACATCAGTACCACAGTTTAACACATTTTTCCCAACTCTGTTTTATATAAAAAATAAAAACGTTTTACCAGTAACACACTTAATGATATCCCTATGGTTTAGAATCAAACAGCATAATTTGAAAGATGAAATTCCCAGCCAAGTGGCACTACACAGGGTGGAAGTGGTTTAGAGTCATACCTAGCAAGACCATGCTAAGGTCAAAATACCCTGACTAGAATAACTATGCAGATGAGCATATAATGAGGTGGAAATGGACAACATTATTTTGAGGGTTATCTTGAATGCAAATGAGGTTAAATAATTTGGAGTGATTCACAAAAATGTATAAAAATTCAGTGACAATGCATAATTGCTAGTATAACTGCTCCTCATAAAATCCAGGTGTACAGAGACAAAAACTGCAAAATAAATCATGTTAGGAGCAGCAAAACGTTTGTCACAAATATATATGCACAAGCACATCCTTGTAGCTACTAGCCACAGTGGTGTGTGTAATCATGATCTGACCATGGCTCATATTTCATCCCCTCCATGACAAAGAAATAGTGGACTTCTACAGTGTAGACAGAGTCTCCATGCAGGAGGTGATACAACCATGTCATCTTCACATTCAGGCTCATGGGGTGTGTGGAATACCCATTTCTGTGACCACCAAGGTACATGCAGCTTTAAGAATACTGGCCAAAGTGACTTTCCAGCAACCAACAGAGGACATCATGAGCATCTCCTAGGCATCTGCCTCATGGATTCTACATTTGTTTCTCAATGCCTTTCAACAGCAAAAGGAGGAGCATATATGGTTCCCACACACCACAAAGGGAGAGAAACAACCATCCAGGCATTTTGCAATATAGCCCATTTCTCTGAGATACAGGGAACTATTGACTGTGACCATATTGCATCAAGGAGACACCCAAGGCACAGGGACAATGATACATCTACCACAAGGACATCCTTGCATCCACTAGCCACAGTGTGGTATGTCTGTGTGTGTGCGCATTCTATCAAATGCAGATGGTCTGCAATGCATAGGGTATAATTTAATAATGCATTAATTTACCACCTAAGCAGTGTCTGCATTTCCAACATCCGGTACACATATGACCCATATCACTGGTTTGTGCAGGGTCATTTTCCCTAGGGATACCTTATTGGCAATTCTGGACAAACCCTAGAGCTATGGCACCATTAAAACAGAGAGTACTTCTGGTATTGTGAGCCTTAGATAAGCAACACTTCCCATGAGCTCCCCTAACAAGAGTTTGAAAGAACTTTTATCTTTAGCTAGAGCAAAACTATTACTGGTGTAGATGAATAGGATGAGGCAAGTTATGCATAATCTCTCCAAATACAAAGAAAAAAGGGGGGAAAAATCAGTAAAAGTAAAATATAGTTGCTTGAAAATCAATGCAATAACCAGCCCATAAAAATGGAAGGCCAGATGATGCTAGGCCTATCAGATGAGAATTAAGAGCAACAGGAGGTCTCATTATTTACTATATTCCAAGAAATAAAGGAGATGAAGACAACACTTCAATCATATGTAAACAAAACAGAGTAACACCTTATGGACATCTGCTACCTGATCAATTCCTATCCGGACACCCTGTAACAAATGGAGGAAGGCAATGTGCAACTCTGCTAACATATGGAAGCTTCTGAGGCTCACCATGACTATCTGAAAGTGCAAATAGTAGAACAAGAAGACAGGGCCCACCACAAGAACATAGGCATAACTGGGTAACACTGCAATGAGAAGGGAAGGGCTGTTCTCAGTTGATTTAGGAAGCTCTTTCCACATGGACGGGGATGGCCAGGGAAGAAATAAAAATTGAAACAGCCCACTGCACACCCTGAAATCCACAAGTGGCTTGTAAGGGCTTTTCTCCAATAATCATGAAACATTTACCTTGACAAATACTAACTTCTTGCTGGAAACTAAACAATAAATTGTACTGGAAAGAAAATCTTATCTATATAGACCAGGACTTCTAACAGGCAATGAGAAAACAAAGGGCTAGCTTCACTCCTATAATGAATTTAGTTCACAACATGAACATAAAGTACAAGCTTCTATGCCCTGCAACACTCAAATTGTTTTTCCCAAAGGGTCCTACTACTTTTTCAGACCTAACAACCACAAGGGAAAGAATGCTTAGACAGGAGAAACATGCCAAACAGCTATGGTCCCTAATAAACAGGCTGTAAATCCACTGGCGTTTACTTAAAGTTTAATGTCATGAGCACTTTCGTCCACAGAATTAAAAGACTTTATCAGATAAAAAACAGATACGATCCACAGTTTAAATAACCCTCCAAATCAGATCACATGACATACAACATTGTGACTTCACAAGTCTTATTTAAAGTGGCAAGCCCAAAAAACTCAAACATATACTAAATACACTTATAAAAATAATTTTATACTAAATAATAAAAAAAATAAAAAAATGAAGAATGAGCAGCAAACATTTAATAAATTACTTGTGAAAATAAATATTATTGTAAAATTTATTTCAATAACGCTTTCAATATCAAATTACAGAGAAATGATCATTCCGTTCGAGCCAGTTGGAGTTATTCAAAGTCTGCCAATATAATTCCCTCTTCTCAAGCATAAGGGTACATGGACCCTCCCCTTCACATTTCCAGTAACTTTTTCCACTATCATAAATTTAAAATAATGGTCAGGATATATCTGGATGTGTTTAAAAAGTGCATTAGTAATTTTATTTCTCCTAATGTCATATTCGTGTTCATATACAGATTCTCTTAGTTACCTATATAGAAACACAAACGACGTTGACATAAAGCAACTAATCCTGCAGTCTCACAGTTGTATCTCCCTTCCAAATGGAATGTATTACCAAGTATAGTGAAATAATCCCTCATTTTTTATGTATTTGCAAAAATTGCAATGTTCACATTGTTTTCATACCAGGGATGACTTTACAAATTTCATTACCATTTATGCTCTCAAAACAGATCATGCAATAAGCTCTCTGGCTACCTCCTTTTTGTGAGCATTCCTCTTTAAAGTGAGAGTCTAAGGTGATCGGACGTGCTGCTCTCACTAGTTGCCCCTTTACTACTGCTCTTTTTTGGGGGTGGAGGTGTGCACTAGTGTAGTGCAGGAATAAATTAGAATACATGATTTTTCTAAATATATGGGAGATGTACCTGTTGTTCAAGTTATCTTACTCCAAAAGTGCATCTAAATAGACTATAAGCAGTTGTATTGTTGATGTATTCTAGGAATAAAGGAATATTTTCCCGTTTGTCCTTCTACACTATGAGTATGTCATCCAGGCAACGTACATATAATCGTATGGAGTTATAAATTTCATGACCAAATATATGCTTATACTCCCATTGAGCCATAACAATGTTTGTGAACAAGGACCCACATGGGGATCGTCACCCCATTTTTTTGCAGGTAGTATTTCCCCTCGAAAATAACGTAATTGTTGTTACTCAAGACTATCTCAAAAAGTTCTTCATACAAGTTTGTCTCCTGTGGTATACCTCACTGAAATAAATATTCTGCAACCCATAAAATACCGGGGAATTACTGTATACAAGTCCTTTGCATCAATAGTTATAAACATCATTCCTATTAGAGATCTAGCTCTTAATTTTATCCAGAAAGTCCCAGGAGACCTTACATATGTGTGCTTCTTTTAATAATAGTGACCAATACCTCATCCAGAAATTGTGCATATGCTGAAGTGATGGAGTTCCTGCCATCCACTATTGGGCACATAGAGGGGACTCATGATGCTTTTATGGATTTTAGGGACTCAGAATAAGGTAGGAATCACTGGGGACACCATATTTAAAGTAATTAAATTCATCTACACATTTATTGATAAACATATCTTTTAATTGTATGCTTATATTCCTGTAAGCACCATTCAGTTGGTTCCTAGATATCAGTTCATATGTATTCTCATTCAAAATTTCTAGCATTTTGTTAGTGTAATCAGTCTTATAAATAATAACTAACCCACCTGCCTTACTGGTGATACTGGTTGTTTGATTGTCTCTGGTTCATATGGGGGGGGCGAGTGAAAACTGAATCTCCTGACGGTTCCTTTAATATTTTTCCTGGTCCTTTCAGAGTGCCACAAGGGAGGAAAATATGAGGGGTCATTTATAGTAAACATTTGTTCATTCTGCCATCTATCAATGTTAGTTTCAACAGGGTTGACAGTATTATTTACATTAGAGTTACAGTCACCATTCAAGTTAGTCGAATTATGTGCAGTGGTGGTGGTGGTGGTGGTGGTGGTGGTGGTGGTGGTGGGGGTGATTTTCATCATTGTGCCAGAACATCTTTCTTCCCCAAACTTGAGATACGGATGGATTGGGATATGTTGTCCTATTCACGTAATCCACCCTATCCCTTTCCATTTTCTTAATTTTTGTTGTTTTTAACCCCTGCATAGTCTGTTCAATATTGGTATATATTCTGGCATATTCATACGTATACTATTCATATTGCAAATCTTGAATAATCAAATTGTCATGAATATTTAGTTCAACTGAATTTATCAATAAGTTTCAAACTGTGTTTGATTAAAAGTTCTAAATACTCACAGCCTTGTTTATCCAAAAGAGCAAGAAGGTCCTGATGCAAGGCAGAATTCTTCTACAAGCCAGTAGGAAAACTCCAAACTCTCAGCCTTATAGGTATTCTGTTGACTTTTATGGACTCCACTAAATAAGCATTTTCCAGTTGGAACTTTTTAAACTTTAACAATTTGTAGTCAAATTCATTAAGCCTGTCACTGATGTTAGAACCACAAGCCACTTGTTCTATATTAAATTCAAAATCATGCTGAAGCCAGTCCTTTAAAGTAAGCACATCACCTTTGAAAGGGTGATACCTCACTGAACCATTAGAACCATAAGAAACAGTTCTGTTAGCATAGGTAACATTGCTCACAGCTTGCAGGACTGGTGGGGAAATTGTAGAGTTCATGTTACCTTCCTGGACTGAATAAGTGTCCCCCTTGAGTTACAACTCCAGCAGTAGTTGGTTAGCCATCCAGTCTTTGCAATAACTACTGTACCAATAGGGTCAAATTGCCAACAGTTCTTTATAATTCTCCCAAATACGGTTGCAAAAATAATGGTAGTGAAATAGCCAGTCCTTCAGCAGCCATAGCATGTACTGTGCACAAACTGGTAAACACAAAATGTAAAAAAACAAACTGCAGAAAAACACCAAACAGCTATGGTCCCAAAAAGCAAGCTGTAAATCCACTGTCATTTAGCTAAAGTTTAATATGATGAGTGCCTTCATCTACAGAATTAAAAGACTTCAGAATAAAAAAAAACAGCTAAGATCCACAGTTTAAATAACCCTCCAACTCAGATCACATGACATACAACACTGTGATTTCACAAGTCTTATTTAAAGTGACAAGCCCTAAAAACTCAAACATATACTACATTTACTTCTAAAAAAATCTAAGTAGAACTGATCTAAAATACTATGAACACTCATAATGATTTAACTTAAATTGGAAAAGCTGAAAGACAACAACAACTAAATAATAAAAAATATAAAAAATAAACAGCAAACATTTAACAATACATTACTAATAAAAAAAATATATTATTGTAAAATTCATCTCAATAATGCTTTCAGTTTCAAAACACGCGTAATAGAGGAATGCTTATTCAGTCCTAGCCAGTTACAGGCATTCAACAAAGTCTGCCAATATAATTCCCTCTTCTCAAGTATGAGTCCATGCCGCCCCCCCCCCCACCACCCCCACCACACACACACACACACATTTCTGGTAACTTTTTCCACTATCATTGAGCAGTAGTTTAAATTTATGATAGTGGAAAAAACTACAGTCTTACAAATAATGAAACAAAGCTGGGAAGAGACACTAGAACACAGATAGATAACATGAACACAGACAGATAACATGGATTAAATTCAGAGGGTAAATTTAAATGCTAAAATTAAACAAGGAAGTAAATTTTAAATCTTTGGATGGAAATGTTTACATAAATATTTCTATACCCTACAAAAGCTAGGGAGAACATTACCAGCCATTAACACAGGATGTTGGAGATGCCAAACAAATGATGTGGGAAACTGATTACACATTTTTACATGTGCCCCAAATTCAACATTATATACAAGATGTAAAGTACACTAGTAAGAGAGGTCATAGGTAAAGAGATTAAGCTTTCCCCTACCCCCTTTTTGTTAGGTTGGCAGAGGGAGTTATCCAGGTAAGAAAGGGTACTAGTAGCACTGATACTATTAGGCAAAAGATGTATCACACATACGTGGAAGAAAACTTTAGGCATTAACATACTAGATTTGGAGAACCTTTTAGATGAATTCAAAACAGATGAAAAAAATCGAGTTGGGGACACAAATGCAAAGCTACACATACAAAAATGGCCAAAGTGGGCAGACTACAAAAGAGATACATCGAGAGACAGAATTAGAAAGCGAAGAGGGGAAAAACAGCAAAGAAGAAGGAGTTTGCTAAACAGCACAAGGTCTCCCAGACATCCCGATGTTCTGTAAATAATATATATCATTTTTTTGAGTAAACCATAAATGACTTTATTAATATTGTCGGTGCAATGAATTTCATTCCAAGACAAAAGCTGTTAAGAATATAAATGCAAGTATGTATTCAGACTCTCTCTTAAAGAAAAACATGATATGTAGTAAACAACAATATAAATGAAATAAAGTCTTATAAAAAAACACAGAGCATGGCATAGAATGTATGCAACACTGTCTTGTCACAGGTCAAAATCATCATCATCATGTAGATGAAGGACTCTGCTGTTTGGATGTCTCCTGTAAGGCCAAGCAGTATGATCCAAAAACTTGCAACAAAATATTCACTGTACATGCAGTGTGACACAACATGTTGGGATTCAAACAGATACAGCAGCAGTGTGCTGTCAGAGAAGAGGAAGTGATGGAGTCAGTCAGCAGTGGAGGATGTGCCTTTTGAAGAGTCCTTGGAGGATCAAGCTGCAGTGGATAACAATGTGAGATGGTGGGCATTGTACTCTGTGGCACTAGCTAACAGGCAACATATGGTTCACAACTATGGGTCACACTAGATGTAACAAAGATCAATAATGATGCATGTAATACTAATACCAGGCTATGCTGTACCACATATGTACTGGCCATGCTGTGCATCAGACACAGGCGACTTTGGTAACAAGGTACTGAGGGTATGACACAGTTGTCATCATATGTGTATGTGGAAAGGACCACAATGACAGATGTCCATAATGGGTATTGTTAGGAGGGTTACTGATGTGATTAGGTGTGTGCCATGGCCTGATAAGTGTGATATACCAGGAATGAGGTACATGGCATATCTAGTGTGGTGCACCTAGGCAGGAGTGGTTGGTAGTGATAGGTGTGTGGATGCGTGCATGGACATAGCTCCTGAAGAAGATGCTGCACTGTGCATTAGTCTCTGGGACAGGTCCAGGCCACCCACAGGAGATACCTGCACTGACCACGCACATCCGATTCCCTGTCCATGGGGTTACAGTCTCCAAAGAATGAAACAGATGTAGTTCTCAAATAGCCCCAATAATAGAGTGCTCTGTGAGCATGAAGAGTGGGATTTTAGTACAAGGCAGTAAGTTGGTGGTGCTAGGACCTAGGCTGCCTCCTGACCCAAGGATGGTGGGTTCCCCCACTTGAAGTAGGAGAGGATCGGCCATGAAAATGGTGATGTCCAGAGTGTGCAGTTGCACACAGGCACCTTGAGGGCATCGACTCCTCACAGTGCATTTCAGAATTGTTGCATAAGTGGGCAAGGCCCTCTCTGAGGCCATCGCATAGTGCAATGGCTGTGGTGGCATAAGCCTCCACCTGAATGATGGCCCTGTACATTTACTGTGTGATTGCCATTGAAACAGTCAGCTCAGGTCTTGGGTCAGGAAATATGGCATTTGTAGGCACTGATATTACTAGCCCCTTTTCCCTATTTATGCTTGTGGAATCTGCCAGAACCTACTGATATCTGGGCTGTAGGGGAAGAGGGCACACTCTCTGCTGATGTTTTGGTCAACTCCTGAGACTGAGGGGTGGGTTTCACAGATACTGGAGCAGTGTCTGAGAAAGGATGAGGTGAAATGATTACCCCAATATCCATGCCTGACAGTGCTGCCATGATTGCAGACTGTGTTCGGCCATGGTAGCCATCATCACTGTCAGGCTCAGTCAGCTTCCTAACATCAGGCATGCCAATATCCACTGTGGACCTGACATTTAGGCAACTGTGAAAGCAGATATACCTAAGTGTATCAGTGCTACTATGTCACACGCCCAAATCCCAGTGAGGCTGCAGGTATAAAACAGTGAGGTATGAAAAGTATATAGGCTACATACCTTATGTGGACTGATGCTGTTGCTGAAGTCTTGATTTGCCTGTAAAACAAAATGACCATACTCAGTGTGCAGTTATAGCTCTGAGTCAGGCAGGTTGCACCCCCTGATATATATGTTAGGTATTACCAAAATGGGGCATCATACCTCTGACAACCATAGTACATGGTGAAGTTCTGGACCAGTGTCAATTCTTCCACCAGGTATGAAGGAGTTGTCACACCCCAGACAGATATGCCAGGAACTCTTTCATGTCATTAAGTGGTGTCTCTGTTGGGTGACTCCCGCCACCCCACCTGTGGCTCTCTACACCTCTGTAAGGCTGAGTACCTTGTTGTAGGCATGCTAGATCAATCAATTACCCTATGTTGTGCTCACAGTTATTTATAGGTATGGCCACCAGGAGCATTGACATATGCATCAAGATCCCACCAGACATGCTGGCAGAAGGCCCAGTCCTCCTTTTCAGTAAGGAGCATCCGCCAACTGTGGTCATGGAGACCTTGCAACACAATGTCATTCTCTATCTGTGAAAGCTTGATACAGTTAGAGTAGTACAGAGATGAGGGTTTTTTTTTGTTGTTGTTCCTTAACACTGAAGTGAAGGGAATGCCAGTTCAGGGAACTGCACACTACACAAGATGACTTTGCTATGGGTCTGTCTGTGACACAGACCAAAGAGCAGCATGCACCAGTAAATTATCTCTTGCTGTCAGGCCTGATATCTGCTACATTATGTGTTGTGTGTATCTTGGGACCAAAACATCCCACCTACAACCTGCAACTCAAATGTGTATGGGTACAACTGTGTTCCCCTGAATGCTGTGTGTCCCCTATCTCTCTCTCTCATTATCTCTTCCATATTACCAAATGTGCACCCTCTTAGAATGACACCAGAAACTAAACCAATTATTAAAGTCACTCATCTTTTCTTTGTATTGTGGTGTCATCATTAGTGTAGGTAGAATGCTGCTCAATGCTGGGCACATACCTACCTGGGACACATAGTATGACAGCTCCATCATGTCTGTCTTCATATAGTCTAGGGTGGTACATCTCAGGTCATTTGCTCCCACATGGACTATGACTGAATCATAGCAGTACTTGTTGTCCAATGATTCCAGTGTGTGAGTAATCTGCTGGTTACTTGTCCTTGATAAGCAACAGATTGATTTTCTCCTTACTCAGCCTGGTGAGGGGGCATCAGTGTGTCTCACAATGTTGTCTCAAATGTTGGGTTGCATGCTGTGCTCTTCTACTCATCCATTTATATGCAATGCTATTTGCACTATCAGACTCCTTAATTAGATAATCATTGTGGCATCAACTGCTTCCTGTTATACAGATAATTAGCTCTGAATCACATCACACTTGGCCAGCTGGTATTAGCTACTCTATGGCTGTGTAAGCTGTGTTTCTGAATCCAGATTCTGTCTGTAAATATTTTTGTTCTTTATAGAATAAATATGATCTCTGACTCTTCACTTAATTACTGTTTTACTTAGATAAAATGAGGGATAAATATCATATTTAACCACATATGTCAATTGTGTGACATTAGAGGTACAATGCGCATTCCCCTAATACATTCTACAGTACAGTATATATTTGAAATCACCAACTTTTTTAATGCTTTGTAAAGACACATGACCAGATTGAAAAAAACTTGAATCTCATTCTAAGTGACTTACTCTGGTGTAATGCCTCTGCACAAAACACCATGCAGCGGAGTAAGTCAGTTACACTTAGAGGAAGGCCTCATAAATCCAGCCCACAGTATTAAATATTTTCTAGCAATCAGATTTTAGTTTTTGTATTAGAGTTGGGGGAAATGTGTTGAGCTGTTATATTGAAACTATTTTAGAAAGAAGGAAGATGCAATGGCAGATTAAAACTGGAAGCATATTTCCCAACCCAGCTTAATGAAATTGTCAGCCTAAAGCTTGAATTAAGAAGGATAACAATTAAAATTATTTATTAACTACTTCAGTGCATATTTTTGCAGAGAAAACTTATAAGTTACAATGTTTATGCATTTATGAAGAACTTTCATTCTAAACCATGTCTGTTATGAAAACTGAAGTTTATGATTGGACAAACAAAGGTCTCATGATGTTAAATAATAATGTATTTAAATCAGACATATAATGTATTAACCACTATCTTCCTTCACAGAGCAGAGCCTGTAATCACTAAATCTGACTCATATACTGTAGGAGCTCTACCACAAGGTCCAACTCCCAAACGTTTTCACTGAGAATTTTGTCATTGTGCAAAAGCATGTGGTCAGTACATCAGACCCCAATACTGGAGGAGCTCTGTCACCAGACCCGACTCCCAAATGTTTTCACTGAGAATTTTGTCATTGTACAATGTAAGCAACATTAACTGGTTAATTAGGTTTTCACTTGAAGATTTATATATGTGTTCATTCATTTTATAATTTGTTATTGACACACAAACCTGATGAAGTATTTATTTGATACGAAAGCGATATTTGTTAGAAGTGGTTTTGTTTATATTTATTAATATTTATTTTGATAGGTGTCTAGTGGTAGATCTTTTTGTTAGTTAGCTAATCATTTTGTTTAATATAGTTTGGATTATTTGGTTAGCCTATATTTATTTATTTATTTACATTTGTTGACCAGGAGTGTCCGATTGGACGTAGGTCCATTTTCAGTGGAGGCCTGGGGAGAAAAGCTCCACAGTTAAAATATACAGACAGTAGTTACATTGGATTAACATAGCAATTAACAATTACAAACATAGTTACAGATGAAGAACATAGTACATCAGTAGACAACAAGAATCTTTATCTGCGAAGTACATAACAGACATTAACAATTGTTACAATAAGAAGTTCCTGCTGTATAATAAGTAGTAGGCTTATGAGCATCCGAGCTTGCTATAAACAAGGTAGTTAGTGGGGTGGAAAGAAAGGTAGTGGGTGGATGGTGTGGGTGATATTAGAGTGGGAGTTGCAAGAGCATAGCCAGCATGTTTTTAGGTGCGCTTTTAGTAAAGTTTTGAAGTGGGTGCATGATGGTACGGAGGTAATTGTGGGTGGGAGGGAGTTCCATAATTTGGCTATGGCACAAGAGAATAGTGCTTCACCAGCAGAGTTATTGGCTTTAGTGATCTGCAAGTGACTTTTGTTGCTGGATCTTAGTGGTCTGGTGGTGCAATAGGGTTGGAGTAGATTCTGGAGGGATGGGACATTTAGTGGATGGTTTACTAGTTTGTGGGCGAGTGCGAGTTGATACCATTGAAGGAGGTGAGGGAGTTCAAGCCAGCCCAGTTCAGCAAGTGAGAGACAGTGGTGACTACGGTAGGATGCCCCTGTGGCAAATTTGACGATTTTGTTGTAGCAGGTCTCTAGCTTGTCTAGATCGCATTGCCTTAGGTTGGTATATATTGGAGAGGCATAAAGTAGGGTGGAGATAAGGTGGGAATTTGCTACTGAAATCTTTGCTGCTTTGGTGAGAAGTTGCTTATTTCTGTATAACGCTCCTAGTTTTTTGTGGACTTTTTTTATGGTCATGGATATGTGAATGTCAAATTTTAGTTTATTGTCTATTTCCACTCCTAGCAATTTAGTGTGTTCTGTTGGGTGTATAGTGGTGTTGTCTTTTGCTGTAATGTTAAAGTGAGAGTTGTTTTGAATATGTTTGGTGGGTTGGAAGATGAGTAGTTTAGTTTTGTTTGGGTTGAGTATTAATTTGGCATCGGATAACCAAGTTTCAGCAGAGGAAAAGGCTTCCTGTGTGACTTTTTGCAGTTTGGGTAGGGACTGGGCTGAGCAGATGATGGTTGAGTGTGCCATGTTTGGTGGCAGAGGCTAGATTATTGGTGAAAACAGAGAAGAGTAGGGGTCCAAGGATGGATCCTTGGGGAACCCCTATAGAGACAGGTAGTTGGGGAGATATGTCATTCTGCATAGAACGGATTGTTGGTGGTCAGACAGGTAACTCTGAAACCAATTGGTGACTGATTAAGAGAAGGATAGGTTATTGAGGACAGAGATGAGTTGTTTGTGTGGGACCATGTCAAATGCTTTAGACAGGTCTAGGAAAGCAGCAGAGGAGAAATAGCCATTATTTTTATGCTGAAGGATAGTGTTAGTAAAGGAGAGTAAGGCAGTGGTGGTGCTATGGTTTGGTCGGAAAACATATTGAGTACTGGAAAGGAGGTTGTTAGTAAGGAGGTAGTTTGAGACCTAAGAGTGAATGCATCTCTCTAGTATTTTGGAGAGTGGAGAGAGAATAGCTATGGGGCAGTAACTGGTTAGTTCTGTGGAGGGGCTGCCTTTGTGGAGGGGAATTATATGTGATACTTTCCATAATGTGGGAATGTAACTTTCTGAGAGAGATCAGTTAATCAAGATGGATACTGGGTAGGCCAGAGCATCAGCTGTGATTTGTAGGTATTCACTTGGGAGGTTGTCTGCTGCTAATTTGGTGGGCTTAAGTTTAATTAAGAGTTTTTTATGTTGGAGGTAGGTACAGGAGAAAAAGAGAAGGCAGCGGGGAGATTACTAGTTGAAGGTGTGGGTTGGAGGGGAGGGGGGTTGTGTTGTTTAGCTAGTGATAGTATTGTTTGTGTGAAGTGTGTGTTGAATGAGGTAGCAATATTTTTGGAGGAGTGAGGGATGTTAGGAGGAGGGGTACTGACTTTACCTGGGTGGAGGATGGCGTTTATGGAGGACCAGAATTGTTTGAGGTTGTGTTGGGACGAGTCTAGGGCAGACTGGTAGTATTGGAATTTGTCCTGTTTTATTAGCTTTTTGACATATAAAGTGTTAATAAGCTGGTCTTATATTGTAATTTGTCTCTAGCGTTTTAGTTTCAGTTTTAGGTAGCACAGTCTCTGATTACACTATGGTGTTAAGTGGGAAGGGGGACTTGGTTAAAGGAATGATGTAACACTTTTATTGCTCTTAACAGAACCACTGTCTGTAACCACTTCCTTGCTCCAAATAACCTGATTATATATAAATAAGGAATGTTTTTGGTGCTTTTCATTATACTCATCTAGAATCGCTTGTTTGTCTGTTTCAGTAAAGGATATTCCATTTTTAACTCAACTGTGGACTACCTACTATTTTATATTTTGTTATTTTGTAGCACGTATTTTACAGTTCAATTTTTATTAATGAACTAGGTGCTTAACATAATTCAGGAAGTGAACATCACACCCTTCACACTGCAAAATTTCTTCTTGGTTCATTCATACTCACACTCCTTCCTAACAGTACCTATCTATTCTACATTGTGTCTTTTACTTTTCCCAAATAAATCCTCACTTCTTCCTATTTTAACTACATCCTTATTCTCTACCCTTTTGAACCCCTCTATTCCTTACATTCCAGAGAAGATACCAGGGCAACCTAACTCTCTTCCTTCATAGATCATTGTTTCCTATCTACCCTCTACCAGCTTTCAGACTACACCAGCACCAACCCTACAGCCCTGCAACTTCTTTTTCCTTTTACCCCACTATCTGCCATCAATAAATTACAGATTCCTTTACTTAATCATGCTACTCCTCAGCTGATCCTCTATTCTTCTTCAACTACTGGGTCATCTCTTATCCTACCATGACTGTATAATAGCTCTCAACATCTCTCCAACTCTATCCCAACCACCTATTTATACTTCCTCCCAACACTCTCCACATATCCCACCAAACCTATTTAATGATGCCCCTCACCTTTACTCCAAATATAGACTGATTAACTCCATTTCAACTGAAACCAAAAGAAAATTAAGTGGAAAAACACTCTCCATGAAACAAGTATCAATAATTCCCCAATATACTAAAATCATTGTAGGATGAGACATACACCCTAATCCTAGCCCCACGTATCACAATGAACATCAAGACAATTCCAATCCACACACTATTCTAACCCCATAACTGTCAACCCCCAGCCATGGTAATCTAACATTTGCCACCATAAATGTTAGAGGCATAAGAAATAAAACTGCTGAACTATATGCCTGGATTACCCAACAGATATTCTGGCTATAACTGAAGCTTAAACACACTATAAACAACTCCAAAATTACAATCTGAAGTTGTTAATCTTCTTCCTATTCATCACTGATAGGTTCAGTTCCGAGCCCTCGGAACCGGGTCGGACTAATACCAAGCTCATGCACACCAAAAACTCTCGAGCTAAGCTGCTACCCACAATGCCTTCTCTCAGTTACCTCAGATCACGTTTGCCGCACAGCCATATAGCAGCATTTCACCGAACTCTCCAGCTAAGTGTTATATTTCTAAAAATGTATTGTATTTTGTAAATTTTTTCTCCTAAAACTCTTTTCTACCTTGTTATCTATAACTAGCTCTACCCACAGGTATCTTTCTCTTACCATCATTGGTAAATGTCTTTCGCTACCCTCGTGGTATTGTTAATATCATTGTTGGTATTTCCTCTTCTTCTCTTTCTCTAACTTTTTGGTTTGTTGGATTGTATACTGGATGTGTCTAAAAAGAAAGGGACTTCAGGGTTCAAACATTGCACTTTCTGCAATGGTAAACTCCCCAACAGCGACTTGCATGATGATTGTGTCTACTGTCTGGGGGTTTCCCACTTGTCTGTGAAGCCTCCTTGCCAGATATGTGTCAGTTTTAGTCAGCAGACACTGAAGAAAAGGAAAAATAAACTTATTTTGAAAGGCCTTCTTTCTTCACCTATTTCAGAGGCCCTTTCTGTGTCAGAGGTCTCAACCCCTGCATCGAAAGACAAGAAATGTCCTCATTCTGACCTCTCTTCACCAGCCGGTGATAGGGGTAAGCCTCATAAGCATAAGGCCCACAAGTCTTCCACAGAGCACAAGATAGCCCCCTCAGCTCTGACCACCTCGGTTCCGTGTTCAGCTCTAGTGGTCTCTGTGGACATTACTATGACTTCCACGTCGGCGCTGCCTTCGGCACCAACTTTCACAGTTCCAAGTGTGGTATCGGCTCCAGCCTTATTGCCTTCTGTAACCTCGGCACTGACCTCGCCCCTCTCTGCTCCGAAGTCGGTCCCGACTATCTCTTTGGAGCCAATAATTACTTCCACTCCAGTTATCCCCTTGGCTCTGAGCCCTTTCTCGGCACTGATAGTGCCCCTTTTGCCTGTTTCAAAGCTGGACTCTTCGGTGTCGACTTTTCCTACATCACGGACCCAGTACTCCATGTCTTTGGACCCATTTTCAGGACTAGCTTATAGCCCTTTTTTGGACTGACCTGACTCCCCCTCAGGAGTGTCGGTAAGGTCTACCAGGAGTCTATCTGAACTGGATGTGGTGCATCTGTTTGATCAGTTGTTGACAGCCAGAGGGATTACAAATTTTCCTAAAACCCATCCCAGTCCGGGTTTTGGGTCTATTGTGCCCATGACTCCCACTTATTCTCCTCCCTTGGATCTTTTGGTTCTGAGGCCCATAGCTCCGACGTCACTGGGAGGAACCCTTTCCTCAGCACCAATAGTGACTTTCTCTGAGGCTTCGAGGCCCATTTGGGTTTTGGTTCCTTCGGAACCATGCCTTCCTCAATCTCATGCTTGGAGGGTGGAACCCTCAGCTCAGGGTATGGTTCCAGGTTTTTCATTGGTTCCGTCTTCAGATCCGGGGGCGACACCCACCCCGGTTTTGCTTGAGGCTCCATCCCCGGGAGTGGGCTGCGTGGACTAGGGTGTGACCCTGGTTCCAAGATTGTCTTCCTCAGTTCCAGGCTCCCACTCCTCCTCAGGCGGACCTGCTTTCCAGGTGATGGAGAGGGTGCTTAGTTCTGGAAGTGCTCCTCCTACGTCAGACCTTCCCTCTGCTCCCTCTGAGCTGCAGCTATGATGGGCCATCTCCCCAGGACACTGAGAACACAAGCCTCACAAAACCCCTATACAGGGTATTCTCCCTTCCGAGTCTTTTTCAGATGCTTCCACTGAAGAACCCCCTCGGAAGAGGACATATAAGAGGAAACACCTGGACTCCCCAGAGGAGTCCCCCACTGAGGATATGGATTACGATGATGGGGAAGGGTCCCCCACAGTCACCCCCTGATGATGTCTCATTTGGAGACATCCTGGCAATATTGAAGCAGAGGGGTTGACTGGAAGCCCTCCAATCCTTCCTTGGAAGAGTCCGTATTCCTGCAGGCCTTCCCCTCTCGGCCCTCTACTTCTTGGGTGACCCCACCTGCTGATGAGTTAGTCCAGCTCATCGTGCAGTGTGCATGGAAGAACCCTGATACCATTGAGGCCATTCCCCAGAGATCGGACAAGATACTTTTCCCACCAGAGGAACAGCCCCATTGATCTAGAGGCATGCCAGTAGACACTATGGTGGTGGCGGTCGCTACAAAGAAGGACCTCTGGGAGGAAAGTCCTACTGTCCACCTACGCAAAAGAGAGTCCCAGGAGGTTTACAGATCAGGGAAGTGAGTCTTTGCCTCAGCCACCTTTGCAGTCAGGTGTCTGAATTATTTGGCAAATTTTATGAGGCTCCAAAGGGATCTCATCTCCAAACTCTCTGGAACCCTCACGGGTCAAGTTTCTGCTGGGGCATGCAATAAAGTTGCTTCCAGCTTGCTACCCTAGAGTCAATCTCCAACTCGTCCATGAGGTTGCTGTCCCACACAACTGAAAGGGTGGCTAGAGCTGTGGGTGCAGGTGTAGTTATGAGATGCCATGCCTGGATATGCATTTGTGATCTCGTGGACTCCTTCAAGTCTTCCTTCTTGAACGCCCCTATCGAACTGTCTGCTTTGTTCAGTTTCAAAGTGAAGGACACATTAGCCAGGTGCGCGCAGGATGGAAAAATCTTGTCTGCCATTGGCCTATGTTTTTCCAAACCTCAGCGCTCTTTCTCAGGGAACCAGAGGAGTGGAAAGATATGGCACAAAAAAATCTCAAGGCCCTTTCTGCAGTGCACATGGTGAGGATTCCCCAGAGGCAGAGGGGGTTCCAATAGTGGAAGATGCCCCTTTAGGGGCAGAGGGGGTCCCCAGAACCAGGACACCAGGGATTCTTTCTCCAGACAACCTTATCAGCACTCCTGAAGCGCTGCCTGATTGCTTTCCTCTGGAAGCAGTTGGGGCTCAGTTTTCTCTGCACCAAGCTGCCTGGTACTCTATTACAAACAATCAGTGGGTGCAGAGAATAATTTTCAGAGTTTATTACATCCCTCTAATATCTTACCCAAAACCTCCAAAATGCCTTCCCGATATTCCACCCAGTCAAAGGGAAGAGGCAGCTTCAGAAATAAGAAAGCTGTGTCAAAAACAAGTCATCCAACAAGTCCCCCCAGACCAGTGCAGATCCGGTTTTTACTTAAGATTCTTTTTGGTGCCAAAAAAGACAGGGGACTGGAGAATCTCAGCCAACTAAAAAATCAGTGGTTCAAACCAAATTTCGCATGGTCATGATACAATCCATTCTCCCATTTCTTCAGGAGGGTATGTGGATGTGCTTGATAGACTTCCAGGATGCATATTACCACATCAAAATGGACAAGTGCTTCAGGAGTCTCCTTCACTTCTGGCTGGGAGCCAATCACTACCAATTCATAGCCCTGTCATTCGGTCTCACGAAGGCCCCCAGAGTGTTCACGAAATGCCTAGCAGTGGTAACAGTTCATCTGAGACTTCAGGAATTCCAGGTGTTTCCATATCTAGATGATTGGCTCCTCTCCCCCATCAAGCACCTACTGGTCATGAAGCTCTGCTACACTAACACTGGCGGAGTTTCTAGGCATCACGATACGCTGGGAAAAATCCAATCTTCATGCTACCCAACAACTGGAGTTTATAGGAGCAGTATTCAATACTCAAACAAGCCAGGACTCTCTCAGACCTCACAGACTTCAGAGGTTAAGATTACAAGTACAAGTGATACTCTGTCGAAGGAAGGCTTTGGGGTCTATGGCGGCAGCCATCCTGATCATTCCCCTGGCAAGATTGCATATGAGACTTTTACAATGGCTCCTTTTGTCCCAGTGGGTATCCAATCTTCATCCTCTAAACTCACAGATCCTCATTACCAATTCCTGCAAGCAAGACCTTCTTTGGTGGATGAAAGCAGACTAAAATCTTTGGTGCCGCCCCTTCCAGACTCCTCAACCCAACACCAGGGTGACCACGGATGCTTTCCTGATAGGGTGGGGGGCCATTTTCAGGGAAAGACTGTCCAAGGCATGTGGTCCAGCTTGGAGGCCAACTTGCATATCAACATCCTGGAGTTGAGAGCGGTGCTGTTAGCATTGCAGACACTTCATCCACTCCTTCCATCTGGAACAACTGCAATACAGTCAGACAATATGTCTGTAGTCTGGTACATAAACAAACAGGGAGGGAACAAATCCTACCCCCTATGTCGAGAGGCCACGAGAATTTGACATCTGGCGATAGCTTTCAACCACTTTCTGATAGCAATGCATATCCTGGGGAGCTCCAACGTGATTGCGGACAGACTAAGCAGATGCATCCTCCATCCACACAAGTGGTCTCTCAACCTGAATGTAACGGCAGAAATTTTCAGCCATTGGGGCCAGCCTTGCTGCGATCTTTTTGCTTCCATTTCACACAAAATATGCAGCAGCTACTTTGCCCTCTTTCCCCAGACAGGGAATCACCAAGAGATGCTTTAACTCATGATTGGCCCACAGGTCTCCTCTATGCTTATCCTCTGATACCCCTTTTTCTAAAGAAAGCAATTCGGTTGAGATGCAAAGTGATTCTCATTTCCCCTTTCTGGCCTCGATAAGCATGGTTCCCCTTCCTCAGGCCTCACCTATTGCAACCTCCTTGTATCCTAAACATTCGTCAGTACCTAATTTTTCACCCACAAGGGTTGACTCCCCCAAATCTGTCCACTCTCAAGTTGACAGTTGGTTCCTCCACTTCCATTAGACACCAGGCAAGAAACCCTCTCCTCACCTGATATTATTCTGGCCTCCCATAAACCATCAACCAGAAAACTCTACTGAGGCAAATGGAAAAGGTTCGCTATCTGGTCTAATAATCATATGCTAGACCCTTTTTCAACTTCTACAGCTGCTATACTTCAGTACCTTTCTGAGTTGTTTGATGATGGGGCATCAGCTTCTACTATTAGAGTCCATTTAGCAGCTATCTCCAATTTTCATAACGGCTCTGATGGCATTCCTCTTATCTCCACTCACCTTTGCAAGACCTTTCTCAAGGGAATTTTCCATAGCAGACCCCCTATCAGGCAACCTGTAGAGACATGGAATCTTTCTCTGGTACTATAGTCTCTCTCTCTACCCCCTTTTGAGCCTGCTGTGACCTGTGATCTTAAATTCCTGTCATGGAAATGTCTGTTTTTGGTAGCGGTTACATCAGCCAGACGGATAATTGAGTTGCAAGCCTTATGCATCAAGAGCCCATATCTAGTTTTCCATAAAGGCAGAGCATCTCTTCGTACTAATCCATCCTTTCTCCCCAAAGTGGTATCTGACTTCTCTATTAACCAGTCCATTGAACTCCCTGTGATTTTTCAAATTATTCTAACAAGGGAGAATACTGTCTACATTCTTTGGATGTACATAGACAACTACGTTTCTACTTGGACAGGATTAAGTCTTTCCGCACGTTGGATCAGCTTTTCATTTCCTTTTCTGGCCCAAGGATGGGATGTGCTGTATCAAAAGTTACTTTATCAAAATGGCTCAGAGATTGTATTACCTTTTCATACTCCCTAGCGAATGAATCTAAACCTGTTCATATCAGGTCATTCAACGAGAGCCATTGCAACTTTGGTTGCCTTTCACTCCAGGGCTTCCATGATGACATTTGCACAGCAGCCATTTGGGCTAAACCTGATACTTTCACCAAACATTACAGATTGGATTTGGTCTCCAGGGGAAGAGTTGCCTTCGGCTCAATGTTTCTAAGGAATGTTCTTCCATAAGGGCCACCCAGGTTCTCCAGGTAGCTTGGGAGTCTGTCCCATCAGTAATGAATAGGAAGAAGATTAACAACTTCAGATAAAGAAGTTATGTCTTACCATAATGTTCCATCTGAGTTGTTGATCTTCTTCCAGTCATCACACTCTCCCTCCGTCCCCCACCAAAGGCTCTTGGTGGATCTTCTGGGTCCTTGTGGTGTTTCAGGGTTTCTGCGCAGAAGTGGCTTCTGTTTTCAGTTTTCTCCTATATGTTGCATGCAAACTCGATCTGAGGTAACTGAGAGAAGGGCACTGTGGGTAGCAGCTTAGCTTGAGAGTTTTTGGTGTACACGAGCTTGGTATTAGGCCGACTCAGTTCTGAGGGCTCAGAACCGAACCCATCAATGATGACTGGAAGAAGATCAACAATTCAGATGGAACATTATGGTAAGACATAACTTTTTTTTTCCAAGCTCTACTGTAATCTATAATGACTGTATAATGAGGAAAGGTGGTGAAATTGATTTAACAGCTACCACATTTCCTATTACAATAAACCAATACCAAAATTATATTCAGGAGATCTTCTTATCACTCTCCTGAAAATAAACAGCTATAAACAAATATGTATCACTGTCCTTTACATCCCTCCTTGTGACAGTACAGCTATAGTGGAAAATATTATGCATTGGATATCCATAACATTTCCACAAGAAAAATACTATTAGGTGATGCGAATGTCAATGCGTTGGACATAAACTCAAACTCTCCTACATCTAGCATGAACTTATATGGTTTCATACAGCTAATTAACAGCCCCACACATTATAACAAGACATCAAATTCTCTATTAGACTGGATCCTAGTATCAGACTTTAGCAAATACACCACCTCAGATACAATGTGAGTCTCTCTCTGTGATCATCTCCCAAGCTATGCAACCTGACATCTCACACATCCACTTAAACAGCATGTTTATAAAACAACACACAACCTTTCAAACTTTAACCCAGAAATATTCTTTACTACCCTATCATCTATTAACTAGAAGTTTCTAAAAATCCTCTCCTTAGATGATGCTGTAAATGAATTCAATACAACTTTCATGAATATCCTAAACAACCTTGCACCTAGACTAAAAACAAATAATGCATTTTGACTATCCAAAAAGAGTAGAATACTAATGCAGGACATTGAAAAAGCATGGAAAGAATGGAAAAATATAAAACACCTCAATGTCTTAAACTTCAGAATACTTCGCAATCATACTATAAGGCAAGTAACCAAAGACAAAAAACATACTATAACAACTTTCAGAATAATAGTAAACATAATCCTAAAAAGTTCTGGCATATGTCTCTTTCAGTCAAACTACAAGTAATCAAGTGAAATGCTTGATCACTAACATATCAAAAAAAGACTACTTAAATGTTTTTTGCAGGCCCTAAACCTTATGCTAATTTTATATATATATATATATATATATATATATATATATATATATATATATATATATATTTGTGTGTATGTATGTATACCAACTCTGAGATTGTAGTACAGTGGGGAATGGACAAATTCTGTGATCCCTGCTGTGCTGCAATCTCACACAGAAAAAAGCAGGTATGTGCAATCAGCTGATTTTTGATTACACAAGCCAGCTTTTTTCTGGTTGAGAAAAAAAGTTCAGCGGAACATAAATATATATGTATAGTGGCAGCCCTTAATGTCCTTAACGTTAAAGATTCAGCATTTTAACTAGTAGAAGAAGTGCCACTATTTCTTAAAATCACGGTATATTGAAATAGGTTCATAGGCTAGTATTAAGTTAATTGTCATTGTGGGCAATTTGAAGCCTAGCCAGTTTCCCTTTTGGTGCTGGAATTAACCTATCCCATGTGATGTTAGATTGGCCTTACCCATCCCATGTTTGATATTTACATATTCCCTCGAGTGAGAATAACTAGGGATCATAGCATTGAAAATTTGTGGGGACCCATGCATGGGGTAAAGCCTCTGTCGAGTAGTAGTACAGGGAGCAGTCCTGGGGTAAATATATATATATATATATATATATATATATATATATAAATAAATATATATACACATATAATATATAATAATAAAAAAAAATATATATATATATATATATATATATATATATATATATATATATATATATATATATACATAGGGTTCCTATTACAAGACTGAAGACGCATTCTTTCGAATGCGTCTTGGTTGAACATAAAAGACTGAAAAGGCAAAATATCAAAGCGGCTTTTAAGTGAATTCTTTCCCTCCCTTGGCCGCTTTGTTACTTTGCAGTTTTTGGCACTGTAGTGCGGTGTTGGAGTTGGTATATTTAAGTAGGGGGCTGGGGGACACAGCCCCCCACTTAATGTAATGTTTTAAAGTGTTTTTTTTTTTTTTTTTTTGTTGGAACAGCGATTTTTTTTCCCTTGGAAAAAAAATCACTGTTCTGACAGTTCGACATTGTAAGCTTTCGCTTACATAGGGTCGATTAATCACAGTTAAGCTTCATATATATATATATATATATATATATATATATATATATATATATATATATATATATATATATATATAAAATATATATATATATATATATATATAAAATATACACATATATATATATATATATATATATATACATATACATATATATATATATATATATATATATATATATACATATATATACACACACACACACACACACACACACACACACACACACACACACACATAGATAGATATGGGGTGTGGGGGGACCAAAGTCTAGTACAGAGAATAAGTATTATGTGGTTTTAATGTTTGTTTTTAGGTATAGTCCACAGGTAGACTGTCTCAATTTTTATTTGAATTTTCCTGACATTTACAATAATGCAACATCAGCAAACATTCTCCCTGCAAAATAAAGTACCACATAATAATTGTTTTTGATTTACAGTTTAGATGTATAGAGGAAGGTCCATGTTTTCTGGTAGTGTGCCTGATTTGTTTTGTGTGAATGTGGTGGTTTGTGTGAGTGACTTTGGAGTTGTAGCAAGTGGTAAGAGTAAGGGTTGTGTTTGTATATGTGATTTGTAGTGAATCTTGGTTTGGGATTTTCAGTGGTTTCTGTGGTCACTGAGATTTGATTGATATAGAAGATATCAATGAATTGGTAAGTCAGTAATTGTGTCTGTAATCATATATGTACATATAGAAAAAGTAAGACAGAGAGAGAGACAGATTGTAACAAAGCATGGGAGATGAACTCACCAAATGGTGAATAAAAAGTAACCCAAAAAAGTTCAAAATACTAACATAACCAGTAATATACAGAACTTTTATAGTGGATGTGATATAAATGAGCACTGCTATTGTAAGTTTGTTTCAGGTTCTTATTTTGGTTTTAAGGTTAAGTGGAAAAAACGCAATACACATTGAAGAATAAGATGAGATACCAAGCTGCATCTAAAAGCAGTTTAATTAAAAAAACAACTTTAGAACAACAAAAAATCAGTTATTTACAAATTACATCAGCTAATTTATCTGGCAAACCCTACAAGAGATCCTCATTCAGCTACATATAGCTGCATCTGCTTGGCCAAGGCAGTCTCTGTATGAAGCAATCAATCAGGCAATCAGTTTAATCAGATCAAATCAAACCAGGATCAAGCTGGCAGCTTGAGTCCTGGTGCTCAGTTCAGGCTGTGGTTATTAAACTAGAGTCCTGAGAGCAAATTAAAAAGGTCAGTTAACTAAGCATGTGTCATAGTTTTTATAGACAAGTCGTTTTTGCTAACATAGGATAGTTTGAGCCGGTACTTTCTGGAATCTTGTGACTGATAAGTGATATTAACTAAAATAGCATGTAGTTTCCTGGGCTGTCTGGAACATTAGAACAAAGCATCATATTTTGCCTTTCAGTACCTCTTTAGTTTCTCTATATTCTCAGTCCATTCTGATTTTACTCCCCCCACGACAACCCTCAGGAAATACTCACAACTATAATTGCCCCAACTATCACTAGGGTATAGGTCCTTAATGCACTCTCCATTGTCAAGAGCACTGCATTGATGTACCCCAGTAATATCTCTGGAACCCTCCTTAATCACTTGAACATGAACTATCAGGCAGGCTTTGTGCCAAATGAATGGCAGACTGCAATGGTTATTCCACTGTACAAGGACAGGCCATCCATGGGTCTGGGAAGTATTGCCTATAAATCTGACTAGATTAATACATAAAGCCATGGAAAGAATAAGCATGTATATATAAAATGATGGCATAGGAAAACTACAGACACTAGATCTACCTCAATTTAATTTTGTCAAGGGCAGGTCATTAATACCTCTCAACTGTCCAGATTTTCACAGAATGTCCAGATTTTTGCCTCAAAATTTTGGTCTGCACCTCATAAAATTTATTTATTTACTGGGAAAGTCCGACTGGGCCAGAAGCCCATTTTCAGTGGAGGCCCAGGGAGAAAAGCTCTACAGAAATACAAGCAATATACAACAATTAAATAGTATAACAGTATACATACAATAAGATGCAGACTACATATCTTCTATTTTTTCTTTTTTTTAGTAATTTGTGGTCTTCTGGCCAATCACTGGAATGATCTGCGGAATGAAATCACTAAATAATGACATACATTTGAGTTTCAAACTTCATATCCTTTACAAAATGAAATTTAACCCAGATCCTGTTATTCTAGCTACTTTTTAAGTTTATAAGAGCAATATTAAAAATCTGTCCCTATTTTTGGGTCTTTGTCTCCTCATTATGCCAGGTTTTGTCCAAATTTATTGGGCTAAGAGGTTGAGAGGTATGGTCATGCTTTCTCACCCTGATAGACACCTTTGAAAAGGTCAACAAAGAAATGGACGAGGGAAAGATGGTGCATACTGCCTACCTTGACCTGGCCAAAGCATTCAACACAATATCTTACTCAAGCATTGCAAGCACACCCACTAGGTTAGGTATTAACTCCTACATCACCTGCTGGATATTCAACTAACAGGATTTAAGAAGGTAGGTTAGAGTAATCTACCTACACAAAAGGGCCATTCACTAGTAAAGTGCCTCAGAACTCAAAGCTGGGGCCATTCCTGTTTGGCATCTAATTCTCTGAAGTCAATGCTAACATCAAAGGCATCTAGCTAACCAGGTTTGCAGATGATTGTAAATTCAGTACAGTCATTGATTCCCCCATGACAGAAATACTCTGCAAGAAGACCTGACATAGACTAATAACTGTTGCCAGAGTCATGGTCTTAAACTCAATATGCCAAGAAGTGCATACTAGTATCTTTCAGTAAGACAGCCACCCCCACAAATTACTACATTGATAATGCACCCCTTAGAGTAGATGCAGTATTCAGGGAATTGGGAATGCATGTAGGCAGCAATTTGACCTTTGACTATGATATATCTACAGTAATAAGGAAATCATTCTATACTGCGCAACTTACAAAGATGTCATTGTTTCAATGTACTCTGCCCTCATAAGACCAGTGACTGAGTATAATGCCCCCCTTCACCATGTACCCGACCAGGCATGTGCAACAACTGGAGCTTTCATGGAGGTTCCTAATAAAAAGAATACATGGTTTAGAAAACATGTCCTTTATGGACCATCTCAAAGCCTTGTCCTTTTATTCAGTCTCTTACAGGCAGATAAAAGACAACCTATGGCTGGCATACAAAGCATTGTCTGACCCAGTCTTAATGGACCTGTTGCACATTCATAAAACAAATAGCATCAGAAACACCCAGTTCAGGGACCTTAATCTCACCTGCAGTATAAGTAAGACTTACTGCAGGGACAAATATGTGTCTCAGAGGCTACCCCCTCTCTTGTTGGCTTCTCATCCATGTGAAGCAAAGGCCTTCCCTGTATTTATTCAAGTAAAACTTTGATCAGTGAATGGGGAATCATACATTTACCACAGGAATCGCACCCATATCACTATTAGAGAGAGGAAGCTTGTAAGTGCTTCAGTACTCATGACAAAGCTAATATACCCCTCACAACACCTAAGGGACCGATGTGTTTCTGATATTTCTGGGAAGCATGGCTAACCTTAAAAAGGCCCTTTAGAGCTATTAGCCAAGTATTTCCTATGAGAATATGAAATAACAGAAGACCTGGAAGAAGATACCTGAATGAAACAGCTACTGAGAGGCTCATTGAGAGAGAGAGAGAGAGACAGAGAGAGAGAAAGAGAGAAATAAACTGTAACCCAGCTAAACTGGACTGTTTTTGAAGGTACTGAGCTTGCTGTTAGCCTAAGATTTTTGTTTAAGAAAAATGTGCATTTGTTTAAAACTCTTTTATATCAGAATCTATGCTGCTAACACTGGTGTCTCTGCTGATTTTAATGTAATACAATATTGCAGAATATAGGCATTTTTGTCACACTTTTTATGTCAAAGTCTTAAGACAATGCCTAACACTGCCAACATAAAGGAGTCACTCATTTGATTATAAGTTTTCCCAAGAAGAGAGAGTGAATCCTGGGTGGTATGGTGGGAGTTTTGCTTCCTTTGATTTGTGCAACAGTGCTTGGGTCCTTTTACCAGAATGGCAACTGTGCAAACTATCACTGCTGTAGCTGAATGGAAGGTAACCACAACCAAATTGATGGTTATGCTAGGGATAGTTCCACTGCTAAAAGAGCTAGCCACAAGAAGACCTACAGGCACATCTTGTCACTTATGAATAATATGCTCACTAGGAGGGACAAGAGTAAACTGACTGGGCCAGGATAATTTTAGTCTAGCTGACTGGAGAACCATTTAAAGCCTTCTTGGACATTGAGAAATGTGAATATCAGGACTATGGTACAGTTAAAAAGACATTACTTGGCAGAGCTGGTGTTACCTCATATATGGAAGATCTAAAGTTTCATGAGTGGAGTTTTTTTTCATAACAAAACAGCAAGATCACAATCATATGTCTTAAAGGCTACAATAATTTATGGTTTGATCGTCAGGGTCAACATATTAAAGTAAAATGGTAGAAATGCTAGCCAATAAGAGTCTGTAGCTATTATTTTAAGAAAGTGGGTAAGGCAAACTGTCCCTAAGGATACTGAAAGCTTTATATTTTGGTAGAATGATTTGACTAGTGTAATGAGAGGAAGGAACAGCAGCTCAGCGGCATTATAAACCCACTCCTGTGAGAGTAAAATGACAAACCAAGTAAGGGAAGACTGTAGGCAACATGTATCTATAAGTAAAGAAAACAATAAATACCTACTTCAGAGGCAAATAAACCTAGAGAAGAGGTAGGGTAATGTTCATGCACCCTGAAATAGAGGAAAATACATACAAAGAGATAGAAAGGAGAAGAAGTCTACACAGTGAGACAAGACAATACAGAACAAAGACCTAACTGTATTCCTGCTGAGCCAAATACAGGAACTTTAAGCAAAAGCATGACTGTTCTAGTTCCATAGTTTCTGGTAAGCTGTGAAAATTCAAGAACCATCGTAACGCTGGCTCCAAGGTCATAGCGTAGATATTCAAACAAACCAAGTATCTAAAGATTACCAAGTTCATAAAGAAGGGGAACAAAGCAAACTGACAGTAAGGAATACTGGTATATGGTGCCTTTTTAAGGAGAAGAGGTAGAGAAATGACCCTGAGAGAGAAATCTCCAGAGTTGGCTGACATTCAGGTAAACTATTTAAAGTTAGACAAACTATTTTATCTGTTAAAAGCATTGTCGAGTATGCTCCTTGATCTGTTTAAAACTTTCATTTAGTGGCTACAGCTAGGAACTGTAACCCACCCACCCACCGTAGTGTTGTGTGTTCTTATACTTGGTGGCCTTGCAGTTGCCCGCCCATACTGTATATTTGATCTGTGACACTCCTCCCAGTCTAGTGTCATTAGTTCACTCAATCTAATAGAGAACATTTGTGAAGGCCAACCCACTCAGATTCTTAATGTTGAATTAACGTCTGTTCTAGCTTTCCCCATTTCCACTTTACTGGAAAAAAAAATTCTAAGCTTGCTTCCCCCCTTTCCTGTGGCAGGTCAGATACAGATTTGCTGTGTCCAGGACTGTTTGTGAGCTCCTAAGCCCCCCCCACTTAACTGGGGTTAAACTATTCCTGGCGCGATTAAGTCTGTTTTTCAAAATTTCCCTTGCAACTAGCCAGCTTTTTAGTTTTAGCACTTATCTGTTTCTTTGATCTCAGCACTTGTTCAGAACTCACTGTAAGCACTAAATAAGTTACAAATTACTACAGCACTCAACTTTTCTCACTTGTCTAGAGGAAAACAGTTTTTAGTACTTAATAAATAAGCACCTATTCAGGCATGTCTAAAGGTCAGCTCCCGGTGTTTTCTCCTGTGTACCTGATGAATCTGGGCATCTTGGGACAATGCAGCAATTGCCTCATGTACACAGACAACCCTCTCCTCCTACCACCCAACACTACGACCTGTGAGAGATGCACTTATATAGCCAAACTGGAAGCAAAGCTCTCTTTACCAAAGACTAGCCTAGACAGTCAAGAGGAGAAGGTAAACACTTGCACCGCACCACACTCATCACATAGTCCCTCAAAACCTACACCACCAAAACACACACAGAGAACCACAAAACACACACCTACATTTGCGGAGGCTCTCAGTACTGATCTGCCCAAACAACAGAGACCTCCAAAGCAGAAATGCAAGCAACCTCCACCCCCCAACACAACCCAAATGACACATAGCCCACATACTCAGTGTGCCACTCAACTACAGCCCATAAGGCATAACGTACCCAACACTCTAGTGATAGGTGACTCTATAGTCAGGCACACTGATGTTCCACTCACCAGGCTAAACAAGGAAAAAATTACTGTCAGCTGCCTGTCAGGTGCCAGGATCCACCACATAACACACGCACTCAGGTCACTCCACAACAAGTACATATATGACTCTGTCATTGTCTATGTTGGTGTGAATGACCTGAGACGTACCTCCCTGGACTACATGAAAAGAGACATGGAGGAGCTCTCTGATCTTGTAGCCCAGGCTGGTATGACCCTAGCCCTGAGTAGCATTGTGCCATCACCCAGAATGACACCACAGTACAAGGACAAAATTATTGACTTTAACAATTTGCTAAGCTTCTGGTGTCATTCTAAGGGAATCCAGTATCTGTCTGCCTGGGATGACATGATCGAGAGGCCACACTGCTTTGCCAGAGATGGCCTGCACCTGTCACCCTTGGGATTCCAGATACTGGCAAAGGCTCTTGCCACCCCTATAGTGCCTTTTTTTAGGCAAGGTTCAAATGACAAATTCACCACTGTAACAGGTACAAGCAAGCAAAATCTGAGGGTAATGCTACTCAATGCTAGAAGTCTAAACCTCAAAATGCACTCACTCGAGGCACTCCTTAAAATGGAGAACATTGACAACTGTGCAGTGACAGAGACCTGGTTCAAAGCTCCAGAGAGCACCCCTGCATTACCAGGCTATAATTCATACCACACCTTTCGCCACCAAACCCGGACCGAAACACTAAAGGTGGAGGCGTGTCCATATTCATTAAGGATATCCACACCTCCAAGCTAGTTGCTCAGCATAATGCATCCGAGATTATCCAAGTTCAACTAACTCTGGGCAAAACCGCAGTCCAGATTGTAGCTTGCTACAGACCCCCCACCATGCCCCAGGATTCCCACTCCTCTTTTCTTGATACACTGGAAAATATTAAGGTACAACCCAACACTCTAATAATGGGTGATTTCAACTACCCTACCATTAACTGGGAAAACTACTCATGTACCAACTCTTTTGCTCAACATTTTCTGGAAATCATCAATTCCAATGCTTTGGATCAACTTATCCACACCCCCACCAGAGGCAGCAATATCCTAGCACCCTAGACATCCAAATCCCGCTCCCACCCCCCATTAGTAAAACAACCGTAAAATATTTCTCCAAAGCCAACTTCACGCTTCTTAAGACAGAAGTGGCAAGCTTCATGACACCCATGCAAATGGACAATAGAGGTACGACTGCTGAATCCTACACAAATGCACTTTATAAGCACTTACACGAATGCATGGATCGTGCTATCCCTAACAGAACCAAGATGCTATCCTCCAAAAAAAAGGAAGCCAATCTGGTGGTCTTCTGCCATAAACAAACTCTACAACAGAAGAAAGAAACTGTTGCAAAAAAGAGTAAAATCCCACGATTGGAGGAATTCCCTGGTCAGCCTCAGTAAGATCCCTCATAAAATCCTCCAAAGCTAGTTATGAAAACAAAATTGCCACTGATTCTAAAGACAACCACAAAGCATTCTATAGCTATGTCAAAAATCTCAATGGCAACACTCAGATCTGCTCTGAGTTACAGCACAATGACACTAAATATACAGAACCAACTGATATTGCCAACATCCTGGCAGATAGGTTCAGTGCTAACTTTACCCCCCCTCACCCCTAAAGGGCCCATCTTTATACCAGAAGAATGCAAAGTTCCTGTAATCACAGCTGCACAGGTAAAAACTTCACTCTCCAAAGCCAAGAACACAGCATCCATGGGACCTGACAACATCCCAGGCTGCCTTCTACATGAACTACAGAATGAACTGGCACCCCACCTAAGTGCCATGTTCAATCATAGCCTCACCTCAGGCTTTCTGCCCATTGAATGGTGCACCGCATCAGTTATCCCACTCCACAAAGGGGGGCCACAACAGACCCCAGGAACTACCACCCCATTAGCCTGATGAGCCTTGTCTGCAAGGCCATGGAACGTATCATCATGGAACACATAAACAAAGACATTGGAGATCTCCAAACCCTGGACCCCATACAGTTTAGGTTTGGAAAAGGCAGATCATGTCTCCTAAACCTGATAGACTTCTTTGAAGTAGTCACCAAAGCCATAGATGAGGGTAAGGTGGTTCACACAGCCTATCTAGATCTCACCAAGGCATTCGACACCATCCCCCACTCTGGAAATATAATAAACTCACTAAATTAGGTACAAATGCCTATGTCACAAGATGGGTTGCCAACTGGCTTACTGAAAGAACCCACAGTGTGAAAGTAGCAGACTCCAAATCAGACTTCAGACCAGTGACAAGTGGAGTACCACAGGGTTCAGTCCTGGGTCCTCTCCTGTTTGGTATCTACTTCTCTGAAGTACAAGCTAACACAGAATGTCTTTGGCTAACTAAATTCGCAGATGACTGCAAACTAGGAACCATAATTGAAACTTCTAATGATGTGGACATCCTACAAAAGGGCCTCACTGAGACAGATGCCTGGTGTCAAAGACATGGTCTCAAGCTCAATGCCAAAAAGTGCATTGTCATCCCCTTTGATAAAAATTCTGTACCCATGAACTACCACATAGGTGATAGTCTACTTAACACTGAAAGTGTGATAAGAGACCTTGGGACACAGGTGGACAGTAGTCTCTCCTTTGATAATCACATCACCAAAGTGGTCAGGAAATCCTTCTACGTGGCACACCTCATCACAAAAGGTTTCTCACCCAGAAAAAAAGAGGTCATCGTTCCCCTCTACTCATCACTCATTACACCCATTATAGAGTACAACGCCCCTTTTGGTATGTACCTCACAAGATATCTACAACAACTGGAAAGGCCGCAAAAATACCTCACAAAGAGGATTACTGGCCTCAAACAGATGCCTTACGCAGACCGTCTCAAAAAACTCCAGCTTTACTCCATCGCATATCGCCTACTCGGAGGTGATCTCTGCCTAACATACAAAGCTATGTCGAACCCAGAGCTGTTGGACATGTTCCACTTAAAGAAATCCCAATCCCTCTGAGCTACATGCTCTAGGGACCTAAACCTTGTCACCACAATAAACAGAACATGTCGGAGGGATAGATTCCTGTCCCAGAGACTTCCCATACTCTGGAACAGACTACCTACCTATGTCAAACAGAGCTTCTCATTAGCAATCTTCATGAAAAATCTTGATGATTGGATGGGTAATAGGAAATTCACCCCGGGGATCACTTCTGTGGTTCTGCTTGACAGGGGCACAGGAAAATAATTTTCTTGGGTGGTCAAAGCCAGGGTACATTTTTGGCTAGGCTTGTATAGGCCCTAGGGCCAATAGCCTAGTACCTACCTATGAACCTATGAACCTAAGAATATGATTCTTTCATCAGAACAAGAGAAAATATAGCCAGAGATGTACAGAAACAATTAGAACAAGATGTTCGCACTTCTTACAGACACTGAGTTACAAAATCACATTGTATAGACTAAAATTAAACTGCAGAAAAGTTCACAACAGGGTTCTAAATAGGATTGCATGTTGTCACCAAAGATCAGAAACAACAGGTAGCTTGTGTAGGCAGGGAAATGTGTCCCTTAGAGCAGCAAGTCAGAATCAGAATTGCAGGATGGAGGCTCAGAAGATGGAGGGATCCAAAATTACCTGTATTATGCAGTAATAAAAAAGGGGAAATATAGATGAAGCAAGTGACAAAAGATGCAGTGTACAAATAATGTATTCAGCGGTTACCTATGATAAAGCAAGTCATTCAACAAAAACAGTCTGACAAGAAGAGTGTAAAAACATTAGACGGTTTATGAGTGCATTTGCTAACAAGAACAGGTTCACAAGAAGGATATAAAACTTAGATGGTGGTTATTTGTGCATTAGTCGTGTAGAGAAGTATATTTGGGTTCAAACAAGGAAGGGGTGAGGTTAAACATTACATACCTCCCAACTGTACAGATTTTCACAGAATGTCCAGATTTTGTCTCATATTTTTGGTCTGTTCCTCATAAAATTAGTGATTTTCTGGATTTTTATGATGAATTAGTGAGGAATGAATTCACTAAATAATGAGTCATTTGAGTTTCAAACTTCAGAAAAATGCATGGTAGCACAAGACGTTTTATTCTAGCAACTTTCTAAGTTTATGAAAGAGGTATTTAAAATTTGAGGGTTTCTCCCTCCATTGTTTTTGTCTTTGTCCAGATTTTTTGAGATAAGAGGTTGACAGCTATGAAACATTAATATGCCTGTACCAAATCTTAAACTGACGAGTGAGCAAGAATTATATGCAGTAAAGTAGACAAGTAAAATCCAAAATTATACTTTAGTCTGTATAACAAAACATCAGTCTAATGAGTAAGATAGAAGATAAAAAGAAAAATTGACAGGCAGCAGTCTGTCTTCCTAAACAGCATAGAATATTAAACTTACTTTCAAAACTTGATGGTGTAAGGGATAAATCTGTAAGCAAAGCTCTTTAGACAAAACATGTAGCAATACTAGTATGCTTATCCAAAAACTGCACATCATCCAGCGTTCAGAAGACAGAAATGCTGTGCAGTTTAAAAGACAGACATACCATGCAGTGTAAAACACCTGAGTACGTACTCAGCAGACATTACAGGTGACCTAGAAAGTTATGATGCTGAACCGATGCATGTTTTAACCAAATATGTAGATGAAAGAAAATTCTTATATTTCCCAAATAAATCGTTTCAAGGAGGCTGGTTAACCCCATCTTGTAAAAAGTAACTTTAAATGTAGAAAGGGTTAACTTAAAACATTACAGGATGCCAGAGTCACAAAGAAAAGTTATAGAGGAAGTAGCAAAGAAGTGTCTTCAAATAAGGATAGTGGAGGAGTCAAAAAGTGTGTGCAACTGCCCCATAATATCAGTCCCAAAACCTAACAGAACCATCTGTAACTTAAGTGAAGTGAGGAGAGTGAACACAATTTAAAACCTGGACAGTTGCCCAAGACCTAGGACTGAGGAAATGTTAGCAAGAATGCAGAAGGCAAGAGCAGCATTAAATGACTTACATCATAGCCGGCCTTAGGCATAGGCCAACTAGGCGGCCGCCTAGGATGCTGCTGTAGCAGGGGCACTTTGCCAGTATTTATATGGTGTAAGTAGACCAGGATGGGGGCAGTAGATGGTGTGGTAGGGGGTGTTGTGGAGCCCTTTTGCCTAGGGCACCAGTTGACCTAAGGTCGCTCCTGGCTTACATTAAATGTATGACACTGGCTTGGCTTGACCCACTAAAATGTGGAAGGCCAATCAAAAGCATACTGGCCATCCACTGGACGTGACACCAATGGTTTTAAGCTCTAGAGTGTCAATCATAACATTTTAGTGCATCTTGCCAACTTGTGAAATACAAGTGACCCAAAGATATATAAATATGAATGGAAATGATATATACAGAATGTTTATAATGAATGTGGTGTAAATGAACATGCTTGCTTTAAGTTGGAATGTTCATTAGCTTGGTTGAACAAGGTTATTTTAAAGCAGAAATAGATAATTTGATGCATTAGTAAAAGCATGAGTTCTTTATTGACACAATTAAAGCTTTATAAATGGAGGGTTCTGGAAGAGAGGTAGCATAAGTCAAGAAAAAACTTGAAGATACCAGGAGAAAGGTAGAGATCTTTCCTCTTACAGAAGTCCAGAAGAGAGAGAGAAATACAATGAGGGCATACTTATTACCTATGAATTACCTCAACATCGAACCCATGAGGGATCAAAAAAGAAAAAAACAGTTCCTTTTCTGATCTTTACACTAGCCCCCCCCCACCCCCATAACACTAGCCTCCGATTTGTCTAAATGGTGGTAATGTTACGGGAACCTTTTTTTTTTTTTTTTAAGTACAGTTTTTAAAGAACAGTGTAGTATAAGGTTAGGGTTGGGGCTTTGCCCCCTGCATCACCTCAGAAATGCATGTTTACCCTAACCTTGCACCCACCCCAACCCTAACCCCACACTGTACCTTAAAAAAAAATCTTCCCGTAATACTGTCACTACAGAAGACACACTCCAACATAGAGACATGCACCAACACATACTACAAACATAAAATCAAACCCTGAACCTAGCTCTAAAATACACACACACTCGCATGCAAACACACACCGCCACCTATACCCATATATGTGTGTGTGTGTGTGTGTGTGTGTGTGTGTGTGTGTTTTGTCTTTCGGCTTTTCCTGGTTAGGGGTCACCACAGTGGAACTCCGGTCCGCTAATGATTGGCAGTTCGTTTTTATAGTGTTGAGTTGCCAGCCCGACACCCAACCTTCAACGAAGGCACGCCCATTCAACGCATGTCTTTCAAACACCCACTCGACCGCGGGGAGGACATGCAGACTCCACACAGAAGGCACTCTCAACCCAAGCCAAGAATCGAACGGGAGAACCTCTTGCTGTGAGGCAACAACGCTACCGCTGCACCACCGCGGAAGTTATATATATATATATATATATATATATATATATATATATATATATATATATATATATATATATATATATATATATTTGTATAAATCTTATTCTGTTTATAGATTTCTTTTTCAGATAACTATTTTAAATGTCTAGTACATTCCTGATTCCCTTCATCAAACATCCATGTGAAACCCATGGGAAATCAGTAAAGCTGTGATGTCAGATTTGGTTTTAGCAATACAGTTTTCCAAAAGAAGGAACAGACAATGTCTTAGGCTTACTTTGTGGCAGCCTCTTGTTTAAGAAGACAGAATTCACTAAAGAGTTGAAGTCTACCCTTTCTGATTATAACTTTAAAGTAGCCATCTTAGCTTCCATTTCATAATGAAAAAGTGAGTTAGCATTTACAGGTATAAGCTAACTTCTAGCCATGTTCGTATATAAAATATTGTGGCACAAACATGCATCACTGAGTTTTGCTCAAATAAATTTAATGTATGTCTTTATTACCCTGTAAGATGGCAAGCATAACAAAATAAGGTTGCGATTTTACTTCTAAGTCTTGTCTTTATATTTGACTCCCTAACAAAATGTCGAGACTCAAAATGCCGAGTGCTGAAAAAAAAGACCAAAAACACAGGAGAAGAGTGAATCTCTAAAATTACTCTTCTCTAAACGTCTTTATTTATATGTCTATACAAACTCCAAAATTGCTATATCTTGGAGAAAAGGGAATATTCTGAAAAATGGCATCTCAGACACAGTATATGTAAGTCTGATCTTTTTGGTGTATTCAGCCTCCTTGCTTTGGGACTCACTCTAGCCAGCCCCAACATTTAAAATTGTTACCTTTATACCATTGTTTCTGTAAGATAAAGTACACGTCTTCCTGTTTGCACTGGACAAGGTGTTCATGAATATTTACTGTATACATTAGAACATGGCAGCAGTAGGAGTGACCTTTGCCATATAATAATTAGGGGCTTGCACTGTCCAGTCAAACTCAGTACATCTTCAAACGCTAACTGATTTGACTACACTGATGTCTAAGACAAACCCAGCACCACTTGGGCCAACTTAGACAATTTGAGTGGATAAGCATTTATTGAGGTACTACCCAAACATTTGTGAAACAGCCGCTAACAATTTCATAGAAGTAACTTAATTTTCTCTTACACATGCTTGGTGCTGTTGATAGTGCCATGTTGTTCCAGCATGGTGCTCAGTTGTTAAGATTCCTGCCCCCTAACTCATGAGTTCAATCCTGATTTCTTAATCCCTGTCTTTGTTCACCTTAGGTTTGCATCTGCTTTCTATGGGCACTCCAGCTTACTTTCATATCCTGAAAAAATACTGACTGATTGTTAACTCCAAATTGTTGATGCCTATGGCATTTATTCTTGCCTTTGTGGCTGAAAATGTTCTGTTTAGGATTAGTTTACCTATTAGATAAATAGTGGAAACAGACGTATTTACAGACACACAAATTTTAATCAATAAATAAGACTGAGCAATTTAAGGTGTGGGATTTCCAAACGGTAATGGCTGCACATTGTCATATAGCTGATTGCTCCACATACATGCCATATAGGTGTCTCTGGACCTGTTAACACACTGTTCATATTAATTTATGGTCTGAACAGGATTGGGTGTGCCCTGTGTAAGACTACTTTACCTAGTATAAAATTTGACACTATTCAGAAAAGTGTAGAAATGCAAAGTGTGATTTCTGAATACTCTGAAATAAATTAGAATATAAGACTATATACTGTAAACCTACATTAATATATTACGCAGGGGGATACATGGGCTTTGTCTGGATACAGTGGCACTCCCTACTCGGTGAAGTTTCACAACCTTACAGAGTGAGCATTACTCCTGCTGTGGTAGAAGTGGATCCATTCAGACTGTTACCGTACCTGTACACATTTGTGATATATTGATTCATCCACATCTTGACTACCATACTGAACAGTTACAAGTACAAATAGAGAGCTTCTCATAGATTTGGTAGCCCTCTCCTTCTGATTATCTTGTTACAGACTTCCAAATAATGAGAAGGACTCTCATGAGTTTTGAGTAGTTTCTGCCCACCTTTCCTGATTTGGGTCCATCATCTCTTCTGGTTCAATGCACCCCCCAAGACTTTGCCCTGTCATCAAGTAATCTTCACCCCCTCTTCACATATAATGACCCCCCCCAACTCTGATATTTAAAGCAGAAGGCATACACGGCACAGTTATCTTCAAGACAGTTGTAATCTGAAGAAAGAGACTGCAGTCTGAATGAGCATGAATAAAATTGTACTTTTGTTCATTAGTGAAACTCTCAACTCTGACTGAAATTATGTCTGCGGAAATGAGATGGGCAGGATGTTCAGCCTTACAGTTTGTTTTTAGTCAACATGTTAGGATATAACTGAAGCAAACTAATACACTCAAAGAACAGTGACATTTTAATTTCCTTTGTATCTATTTAGATCCCAGCATCCACTAGCAAAACTTCATGGATCTTCAATTCTGGAGAGACATCACTTGGAGTTTGGCAAGTTTCTATTGAATGACGAGGTGAGTAAGCTATCCCAGAAAAGTCTTCATCAAATAATAGTCTCTAATTCAAATTATAGTACAGTAGAAAATGTATTATTTACAGTGATTAGAATGATGCTACTCTTTAAAGTTTAACAAAATAACAGATTGTATAAAATGAGGTTTTACAGATGGCAATACGTTATGATGATTTATGAAAGAAAACATGCAGAGAGAAAATTTTAATATAAACCATAACTTGAGACATCCCACCCCCACCCCCAGTACGGAAACGTCTGTAACAAACTTCTCCAAAGCCAACTGCATGCTACTCAAGTCAGAAGTGACAAACTTCATGACACCCATGCAGACAGGAACTGAAAGTTCGACTGCTGAATCTTACACTAAGGCACTGTATGAGCACATCCATTAGTGCATGAATCATGCCATTCTAAATAGAACCAAGATGCTCTCCTCCAAAAAAAAGGAAGCCAATCTGGTGGTCCCCTGCCATAAACAAACTTTACAACAGAAGGAAGAAACTGTTGCAAAAAAGAGGAAAATCTCAGGATGCAAAAAACTCCCTTACCAGCCTCAGTAAGAAGCTGAGATCCTTGATAAAATCCTCAAAAGCTAGTTACGAAAATAAAATTGCCAAAGATTCCAAAGACAACCACAAGGCATTCTGTAGTTATGTCAAGAATCTAAATGGCAATGCTCAAATCTGCTCTGAGATACAACAGAATGGCATTAAATATACTGATCCCAAGGATATTGCCAATATCCTGGCAGATTGATTCAGTGCAAACTTCACCCCCTCTCACCCCCTAAAGGGCCCATCTCAATACCGAAAGATTGCCAAATTCAGGTAATAATGGCCACACAGGTAAAAAGCACACTCTTCAAAGCTAAGACTACAGCATCCATGGGACCAGATGACATACCAGTCTGTGTACTACATGAACTACAAAATGAACTGGCACCTCACCTAAGTGTCATGTTTAATCATAGCCTCACCTCAGGCTTCATGCCCACTGAGTGGCACACAGCTACAGTTATCCCACTCCATAAGGGGGGATCCAATTTGGAGTTGCCCCGTCAGTCTGATGAGCCTGATCTGCAAGGCCATGGAATGTATTATCATGGAACTTATAAACAAAGACATTGGCAACCTTCAAACACTGGACCCCACGTAGTTTGGGTTCATGAAGGGCCGATCTTGAATCCTGAACCTGATTGACTTCTTAGAATCAGTCTTCAGAGCCGTGGACAAGGGTAAGGTGGTCCACACAGCCTATCTGGACCTCCCAAAGGCCTTCAACACCATCCCCCACTCTGGAATCATAGATAAACATACTAAGCTGGCATTAATCCCTAAGTCATTCGATGGGTTGCCAACTGGCTTACTGACAGAACCCACACTGCAAAAGTAGCCGACTCCAAATCCAGATCCAGACAAGTGACAAGTGGACTTCCTTAGGGTTCCATCCTGGCACCGCTCTTGTTTGGCATCTACTTCTCTGAAGTACACTAAGGGACTCTGGCTAACAAAGTTCACAGATGACTGCAAACTGGGAGCCATTATTGAATCCCCAAATTATGTGGATATTCTACAAAAGGGCCTTACAGAAACAGATGCTTGGTGCCAGAGCCACGGGCTCAAGCTCAATGCCAAGAAATGTATAGTTATCCCCTTTGGGAAAAAACATGTACCTGTGAATTACCACATAGGTGGCAGTACACTAAACACCGAAAGTGTGATAAGAGACTTAGGGACACAGGTGGACAGTGGTCTCACCTTCGATAACCACATCGCCACAACAGTCAGGAAATCCTTCTATGTGGCACACCTCATCACTAAGGGCTTTTTATCCAGAAAAAAGGAGGTCATTGTCCCACTGTACTCATCCCTCATTAGACCCATTATAGAGTACAACGCCCCATTTGGTATGTACCTCTCAAGACATCTGCAACAACTGGAAAGGCCACAAAAATACCTCACTAAAAGAATCACAGGCCTAAAGCAGATGCCCTATGCTGACCGTCTAAAAAAAACTCCACCTATACTCTGTCGCATATCGTCTACTCAGAGGCGATCTCTGCTTAACAAACAAGGCCATGTCAAACCCAGAGCTATTAGACATGCTACACTTAAAGAAATCCCAATCCCTCAGAGACACACGCTCCAGGGATCTAAACCTTGTCATCACAATGAACAAAACATTCTGGAGGGATAGGTTCTTGACCCAGAGACTCCCCAGACTCTGGAATAGACTGCCCATACATGTCAAGCAGAGTGCCTCTTTGGCCCTCTTCAAAAGAAACCTTAATGATTGGATGGGAGATAGGAAATTCACCCCAGGGATCACGTCATTCACCCTGCTAGACAGGGGGCCAGGGAAGTAAATACAGTGAGAAGAAATAGCCAGGGAATTGTTATGGCTAAGCTTGTATAGGCCCTAGGGGCAATAGCTTAGTACCAGCCTATGAACCTATACTGGCTAGCAATGACAAGCAGCTTAAAAAAAGACCAGAGCTTGAACAGTGTTTAGGATGCTGGAAGAGTTAGGGAGGGGGAGACAGCAGGTTACACCAGCTGGACCATCCAAGGGAGAGGGATTGATTCTTAATGGTCAACCAGGACCTCCTGTAAAAGAGACTTGCACCTACTAAAGGGTGTAAACCATAGAACTTGCGGTTGGATACCTCAAACAAGCAGCATGAATGAGGGACCATATACACATCAGGGGAGAGTAGCAGAAGGCACCTACAGTGACATGGGCACCCACATCTGCTAGCAAGCAAGGAAGTGGGGTTAGGGATACTTAATTGCTAAAAAAACAAATAGGTGGAAAGTAAACACTGTAGTAAAGCACTCCAAATCAAATTCACCTCAAAGCAGAACATAGCCAACTCCAGAAAGGAAGCTCACAACAACCAGGTTAACAAGAGGACCAAATGTCATTTTATTTTATTTATTTAAGCTCAACAATTGTCAAACAGCTTTTCAACTAGTCACAAGCCAGACTTCTTCAGAATAAAATAATAATAAATAATTGCTCACATTCAAGATTATATGACCTGCATGGAACATAGGTACCATGTAGGTCCTGGCCTTGGGGACAGACTTGTAAAGCACCAGAGGGTCTCAATATGGGCAACTGCAGACTAACCCAGGCTAGTGTACAAAGGTGCTAGTCTTCACTCATTAAAAGAAGGGGGCATACAGTTCACTCATAGATGTTTTGATGATAACCAGTCAAGATGTCAGCAGATCTGTTATGGAGGAACAAATTAAATAAAATCAAGTTGAAGGAGTTTTAATGGTTGGTAGGCACAGGGGCAAAAAGATAAAAAAGAGTTTCAATAGCATTTCACACTTTACCTCACATCTGAATTAAATGGCTGCAATTGGAGTTTTGAGTGTGGTTATGTAAGTTTTAAAAATTATGTTTAAACATTAGCACAAAGCTTGGAGGCAGACTGCATACAACAGCAGTGGAAGCCACACTGTTGCAGAAAATATACTTGGATCCATGCTGCCAAATGGGGAAAAATGAAATAAAAACTGTAGAAACAGCCTTGTTGAAAGCAAGACATACTGAAATATGAAAACCTTTATTTCTGAGGCCACACATTCACTGTGTATGTGGCTATGCCATCTACACTATCCACTTAATATAATAATTTCTGAGGTCACTACACCTTTTGGCATAGGGATTGCATCCCTCACTGTGACCGTCTGTGAGGCATATCATTTTCTAAGTGGTGCTGATGTTTCAGTGAAAGTGCAAGCACTGAATGGCATGTTGCTTGGAATTAGTGAGTCTGCAGTGAAAGCGGGAACATCAGCCTGTATTTGGGCAAAATGGCATGCTCACAAGGCAACTTACAGTAGTTATAATTGCATCAATATTATAATAAGATCTGTCCTTTTTTCTGTCTGTCAACATTACTTTTGGTGAAGTCATCTACTTAAACTATATTTCCAGACTATGAAATAAACTTCCTCCCATTATCACATAACTCAACAACTTTAAAACTTCCAGTTACATCTAACCTTGTACCACCAAGCCTGTTGGACACATCAGTGCACTTATCAGCCTGGCTAGTCCTATCCCAGTCCAATACGTGGATTTATCTTCCTAATATTTTTCTATTAATACTGTTCTGATCCTAAGACATCATCCTACTGTAATGTTTTGTATTTACCGTGAGTCTTATTATTGAAAAAGCATGTTTAATCTGTAAATGTCATAGCTTGTAATGTCACATATTTGTATGTATATTTGCTTTGTGCCTTTTTCTTTCCTGTTGTCTACTGTATATTGTCAGCATATTTTTTATATATTTGTAAATTATTATAGTTTCAAGTCACCAAATACAAAACAATAAATAAATAAAGCTGAATCTTCACAGTCCTTTAAAGCTAAAAGAAAAAAATAGAATTGTAAGATAAACTATATTATACAATAAAAGCTCATTACTATTCTAAAACATGCACGCTAATTGAACAATCCAGTCAGAGTGCCTGTTATAATCCTGAATACATCAACAGAAAAAAGTCCTGACATGCATCCTCTTCAGAGTTATAAACATCCTTTTTTCCTTCATACGTTTATTACAGTTATTCAATAAAAACAAGACAAGTCTGTTTATTAAGAAAATACATGCAAAGGCAAAACATCTCATCATCTTTTAAAGTGAATGAGATTAACATTTAGAAACTGTGCCTGATTCTGACCAGCTCCCATATTTTTTCTTTGTTCAAAGTCACATAACAAAGCTGAAGCACTCATCCTTGACTAAACAAAGCCATTTAATATTCAACAATGTGCACAATGACTGGATAGACCAGTCAGTGGGCTCAGTGAAAAATCGAGTGTTCCCTGCCAGAAGGGCTTCTAGTAATTCAATTCATACCAGTAAATACATTTAGAAAAAAAGCTTAGAACATCCCCACAAACGGCTCCAAGGTGTACCTCAAAAATGTATATGTCTACTACATCTGCACTATTTAATGACTTCATTCCTCAAAAATTTGCCAGAAAATCACAAGGAGCACAGAAAAAAAAATGTGAGGCAAACATCTGCATCTTTTGCAAAAATGTAGACAAAAAAAATACATGGATGCCCCAGACTACCAGAAGTAGGCAGAAGGGCACTAAAGTCCTTTTATCCAATGATATCATTTAGAAATGGTAAACTCAGGCTTTACCCTCGTGATCAAACCACACCAACGGTGGGAAAATCCTGCATTACCCACAACCAGTCATGGTTTGTTTCTAAACTATAAACGTGCCAAGGTGAAAATGAGCTTAACAATCTATATTAAACTCTTATGAGCCTCTGACAGAGTAATGCTTTAGAAATATATGTAAAATCTTGTCAAAGAAAGAATAAAACTTAACTTTTATTATAAACATAAAAGTGTCTGCAGCCTTCAAAG